>NW_015387317.1:84740-142238 GCF_001527695.2 Protobothrops mucrosquamatus
CTTCCAACTTTATTATTATTATTATTATTATTATTATTATTATTATTATTATTATTATTATTATTATTATTATTATTATTATTATTATTATTATTATTATTACTATATGATGTCACAGCAATGACCCTTTCCCCTCTAGTCAATGGTTCCTGCTCCCTCCACCCAATTTTTTTTTACAATTTCACTAGTAGAATAGTGAAAAGCTGATATTTTAATGTTTTATTCATTCATTGATGAAACAATGGGCCTGTTTTATTTTGATTCATAAGTTGTGATTCAATAAAGAGATGCCCTCTAGCTCAAATGTTTTGTTTTCAATTTATCCCTAAACTCTAGAGAATTTCATTTCTTCCTGCTACTATTTTTACCAACTCCCTTCATAAGAATATCAGTTGGAATGAAATAATAGTTCAGGCATTGATATCTGCTTCATCACTTCTACAAAATTTCAACCAGCTTTTCAACGATCTTTTTATTTCACTCAAGGATTTCCTTTATTCCTTTATTATCCACAAGTATCACTATCTCCATATCTGTTTTTCTGTTCCTAATATTTTTTTTAAGTTGATTTTAATATACCGGTAATTAGCAATGTGCTTCTCAAAGTCTCTGCCCCCACCCCATGGCATCCCTAATCATTTGTTTTAATTTTGTACCTTTTCATTCTCCTTGCTTATGCAAAGCTTCTTTTTCTGAAGGAAGATTTTTTTTTCTTTAATGCATCCCTTAATGTTGCTGATTAATCATGCAAGTAACCTCCTGGATATGGTAGTATCTTTTCCAATCTGCTGAAGTCCAGTTATTGTGAAGCTCCATTCTAGCTGAGCTTCTATTATTGTGGTTTAATCCCAGGCTTTTTTGAGAGATTTGATCTTTTTTGGTTGTCATTTTTGCAGTTTGTCCTTGTAAAGTCATATGTGATTATAGTGGACTCCCCCCAAACCTCTTTGGCAATTTTCCAATTATGGATAAATTAAATTTGATGGCAGGGTAAATCCAGTTTCCAGACAATTCAAAAATAGTCACATTGGGAGCTTGGGAGCCATACATTCAGATTTCCCTAATCTTTGGTCAATTCTATTCTTAATTGTACAAGAGTACAGTAATTGAAAATTTCTTAACATTTACCTCTTTGACTTAATGAGATCAGTCAGTAAGAAGGGATAGATAAATTCACACTTGACACTGATAGGAATACATTCTCATTTGGAAATTTCTGTGATTTAATAACTCATCTCCATTTCATCCTTTAAACTAAAATTCCTCATCATTTTTCAGACCAGTTTATCCACTCAAAATGGTCAGCTGATTCTTTTAATTGATTTAAATCTCAAATGTAGTAATAATTTCACATCACTCCCATCTGAAAAATCATAATTTCACTTGCAACAATACTGAACCAAATTACAAAGATTTAAAATATTTTTCTTATTGTTGCTCAAAGGTGTTACACAATGTACAAAGGAATGAGTAGGAAGCTGTATGTACTCTACTCTGTTTACTTTGACCTCCACACTCCACAAAAATCTCAAGAAAAATGTGGTCTTTAGGTTTTTTAAAAATCCCTTTTAACTGTACCTTTGGTATATAAAAATGTCCTCTCCCCCTAAATTATAGAGATCCTACCAAATGTAGAAGCTTGTGGATGTTCTAAAAATTTAGTTACCATTCTCCACAGCTGCTGACTGAGTTGTCACAGAATTTTGTAAACATTCCAGTTTTCAAGAGCAAATTGTTTAGAGTGGAATATTGAAAATTAATGTAGCAGGACTGACTAGGGGATATATCAAATGAAAACAAGTTATGCAAAATCCCAAGTGTAAATATTAGAACTAAAAAAAAAAACCTTATTACTAGAAATAGGTTTACCATCCGAAGAGCATTTACTTGGAAGAAAGTTGTATGAAACCAATGAAACTTCCAATATTTTCAAAACTGGAATATCATTGCAGTGGAAGTTGGTGGTTGGAGATTTCTGGGTTATATTTCCAGCTCTGAGCTAATGCATTAGAGCAGAATGGTGTAAAGCCCTGAAAAGGAAGTGAGGTTTAGATACTTAGAATAGGAGAGAGGAATTTGGAAGATTTCTGTATTTTATCCCCAGCTTTGCCATTGGGTTCTTGGTAATGTTATTACTGGATGCGTTCCTGGAGGTTTCATATCATGAAGAAATGTCTTTAAGGGCTGAGCTATTCTGAAACTAATTTGCTGTGGAGCAATCAGATTTTTGCCCACAGTGGAAAAGGGTGGACCAGTTCATGTATCAGATTATATAGTATAATCACTAGTCTGGTTACACCTCCAGAATTGTATAAAAAGTCAGTGAGAAGAGCTGATAACAAAAAATCATTCCAATTCTCCATTCAGCACTCATTTTGATAATTCCCTCTGGTTTTAATTCTATGTTTCTTGTTGAATTGGGCTTGGAAATAAATTGTTAATCCTTGGCGTCTCCAGGATAATCCCAGTGGATTTTTAGCAACTTGATCTGCCACTAACAAAGTATTCTGTATGCCTAAAACATTTCTGTATAACTTTTGACCCTCCAAGCCAAACACAGTTTACCAGCTATGTAAAGTATTATTAAACCCAGACATATATAGTATTCTTGATATCCCTTTTCCCTATCTTGTGCCTGCTTTCAATCTCACCTAGAATAGCCCCCTTGGAAAATGATGAACTATAATTCCTCTTCATATCATCCTCCATAGCCTCCTTCTCTCCTGTTTCAAATCTCCATAATGTTTTTTTTTCCTTTAATGCCCAGATCCATATTTATTTCACTTCATTTCAGCCCATTTTATATTTAACTTAAGAGCCTGCGTCCTAGTCTTTGAATAGCTGAAGCAGCACTGTTATTCACACATATTAGGAAAGATTAGCAGCAGGCAGAGGAACAAGTATGTTTCACAGCTGAGAATTACTGTTAAACTTTGAAGGGGAGAATGGAATAAAGTTTCCAGACTCTTGACCAGGGGCGCTTGCACAGTGCCCTTTTCTCATATGCAATTATTCCTCTGATGCAACCCGTCAAGATGCATCGTTTTCCTCTCAACATTCAAACAACTTTGACACCTAAGGAAGAAAATCCGATTCTTTAGATGTAAAACATCAAATACAGGTAGTCCTTGTTTAGCAACCACAATTGGGACTGGTAATTCAGTCATTAGGCAAAATGGCCACTAAATGAAACCACAACTGAGCTTAAGATCGTATTTCAGCTTCCCTTTGCTTTACAGCCCTGCAAAAGTCATATACATTAGGACTGGTCACAATGGTGGTTTTTTTTCATTACAAATGTAAATGCATACAAAAAAATCATTGCATGAGACAGTCCCTAAACAAGGACTACTTGCAATAAATTGAAAAAACAAATTACTTCCTTTTCCTAATACCCCCATTCAACTCTCTTAACTTGTTTGCAGTATCTCATGGTCACATGAACGTCTTTTTCCATTTGTGCCCAAAACCAGCATTTACTCTGGGTTTTCCGCAAAACCCAGCCCATAGTAAACAATTGGTTCATTTAGCAACCACGGCACTCACTTAGCAAAAAGACTGTAAAATCAGATTGGTAATGTGGGTAGCCCACTTTATGACCATCATGATTTATGACCGTAATGGGCGGGTTCCATTACAGTCCTAAGTAGAGGACTTCTTGTACTTGACTGAGAGATCACCAGGAAATCCCAAAGCTGGAGAGTAGACTGGGAAGTTGAAAAACACATCCTGGGAGAAGGCAGCGGTAAATCACTGCTGGATTGTTGCTAAAAAAAATAATAATACATGAATGTGTTCATGAAGTCACCATAAAGTAAGTTCAAATAGAGGCAACATTTCTTTAAAACGTGAGTCCTTGAATCCTCTCTTATGTATTTTTACACTGCCAAGGTAACTTCTCCATAGTCAGCTGAAGCATGTTTCACTGCAGGTGACAGAAGTGATTATTTAAGGTACTGCTTTGTATGCTGTTATATACAAGCAGAGCAAACTAAGGTGTTAGAGGCTTGCATACCCTCTCTGGGGGCTGTGCTATAATGAGTAAAGACACACACAGTAGTAGATCACTATGAACCTTTTTATATGTGTGCATGAAATTAAAAGCAGCTGAGGGGAAATCCAAATGTTATCTCAACCACACAGCTACTGCCGATAATCACTTCCACCAAAAATCGTTTCCACCTGCTCAGGCTCCACACGAATAGGGTAATGTTCATAGGATATCCTGTTTACAAGCCCGGAGAAAAAGCTAGCACACATAGATGGCAATTGTGATTCTCCTCAACTGGAATTACAGAGACCAGGTAACAGGTCATGGGGGGGGGGGGAAATTTGCTAGGTGGCATGGGCAGAAGTTGCCAATCTAAATAAATACTGGACTACATTAGTGAATGTTAATGACCTGCCTCTCCTGTTAATTATTTAGTTAATGAATTCACCTTGGACCCCATCAGGGTGGTTCACAACAACAACCACCAAGCGTACAAAAAGCATGTCACAGTAGCAATAATCATATGCCAAAAATATTCCACAAGACAAACGTGTCATACACACACATAAGGAGCTCCAGCTACCCTAGCCCAATACCTGGAGAAGTGGCAGATCTTTAAGGCCCTCTGGAATGCCATCAGAGTGGAAGCCTTCTGGATCTCAGGGGGAGCCTCATTCCAGAGGGCAGGGACCACCATAGACAAGGCACGCTTCCGATAGATGGCACTTCTTGATCAAAGGAACCTGGAACATACCAACTAGATTGAATCGGCCAGACTGATACCATGGAAGATTCCTCAAGGGACCAGGCTTTATACCATGTAAAGCTTTATAGGTCGTAGCTATCAAAAGGGCCTTTTGATCTAAGAAATGGTGCAACTGGCACAGCAGATGACATTTTGTAAAGGCCTCCCACGGCCACAACTGCCACTTAGCAATAGCAATAGCACTTAGATTTATATACCGCTTCACAGTGCTTTACAGTCCTCTCTAAGCAGTTTGCAGAGTCAGTATATTGGCCCCCCAGCAATCTGGGTCCTCATTTTACCGACCTCGAGTCAACCTTGAACCGGTCAGGATCAAACTCCTGACAGTGAGCAGTGAGTTAGCCTGCAATACTGCATTCTAGCCACTGCGCCACCACATCACTTAGCACTTACTCATCAGGTAGGCGCTATGAATCTCGGAAGACTCCAGACTGCACAGCATCCTAATGAATGGGAAAGTGCTACCCATCCAGGGTTAAAGATGGAATATCCCTAGATCTAGGTGGCCCTAACATTTTTAGCTACTCCTCTTGGTAGGAGACAGTTCTTCCCCAACCAAATCAAAACAAAAGGTAAAATTTGGGCTAGATTAAGTGTCCCCAACCGTCGATCCATGGACCGGTACTGGGCCGCAGCATGCCAGCAACTGTCTGCACAAACAAGCAAAGGCCCATCCACGGGATGCAGGCAGCACACAAAACCATGCCCCCTCCAATCCATGGAAAAACCTCTCTCCACATAACTGGTCCCTGGTGCCCAAAAGATTGGGGACCTCTGGGCTAGATACTCTTTGAATATTCTCTGAGTACAGTCATTTATCCAGTCACAAATCATGTAACAGCTGTTTAACTAGTAGCTCCATGTCAATTTGGAAGTAAGTATTGAATGGAGTGCTAGAATTCATATGGTCCCTGTGCTGTTCAACATCTTTAATAATAACATTGATCAATCAACATCATTGGGTGAAAGAATTGAGGGGATAATTATCAGAGTTTCAGATAACACAAATTAAGTGATATGACATCAATGTTCCAATATCTCAGGGGCTGCCACAAAGAAGAGGGAGTCAAGCTATTCTCCAAAGCATCTGAAGGCAGGACAAGAAGCAACGGATGGAAACTAATCAAGGAGAGAAGCAACCTGGAACTGAGGAGAAACCTCCTGACAGTGAGAACAATTAATCAGTGGAACAACCTGCCTCCAGAAACTGTGAATGCTCCAACACTGGAAGTTTTTAAGAAGAGACTGGACAGCCATTTGTCTGAAATGGTATAGGGTTTCCTGCCTGAGCAGGGGGTTGGACTAGATGACCTCCAAGGTCCCTTCCAACTTTATTATTATTGTTGTTGTTGTTGTAGTTATTATTACTACTATTATTATTATTATTGGAATGATTAACACTTTAGAAGAGAGAAAAATGATTTGCAAAAATCTAGGCAACCTGAATAAAAGTGGGAGTGGATTTGGTTCACTGTCACCCTGGAATCAGAGGATACAAGTTACAGGGGCAGAGATTTAGGCTAGATCAGCGGTTCTCAACCTATGGGTTGCGACCCCATTTGGGGTCGATTGACCATTTCACGGGGGTTGCCAAGCAAGGCTGTCCGCTTTTTTTTTTTTTCCCTTTTCCGGCGGGTGCCTTACCTCCCTTGAGCTGGGCCAGCTGGTGGTCGGCCTGCTCCGTCTCTGCCGCTTGCCAGCTCCGCCTCAGCCGGCGCGGGGGGCGGAACCACGCATGTGCAGCGCTCCCGGGCAGGGAAAGTCCTCGACTTACGACCAGTTGGGTAGTCCTCGACTTACGACCGGTTTAGTCCTCGACTTACGACCAGTTGGGGGTTGCGGCATTAAAGAGATTGAGAACCACTGGGCTAGATATTAAGAGAAGTTTCCTGAGAGTGGAATAAGTCACCTCATGAAGTGCTAGGAGGCCATTGGAGGTCTTCAGACATCAAATAGCCATTTGTCCAATGCTTTAATTAATAAGATTTTTTTTCTATCTTCCAATTCTGACAAACCACTCCCCACTCACTTATATAAGTACGGGGTTTAAATCTTTTTTCTACAGTTGGAATGTGCAAAACATTTAGCAAAAATAATAACTTTAGAAGAAAGCCCCTTTTTCTAGAAAATCTATAATCGCAAGCGAGATTCTAGTAGTTTCCAGTTCTAAACCTTGTCAGCTTCTCAAATAAATAGAAATGTGATACTTTCAAGACATTACATGTATTAAAATGTTGAGAAGAAAGAGCAAAAAATATTGCAAAAAGTGGCAAACTACACTGCCAATTTTTGACAGACACCACAGAAGAACATAGGAGAGAAGGGAGCATTTGGGGCTATATAAGATGGCTCTCTTTCCTTTGGTCATCCTTAACTAACAATTGATTTTTTGTCCTAAGGATTTAGGTCCCACATATTTATCAATCCAGTTTTGATGAAATCTTAATACACTTTGAGTTTCTTCATTTGAGTTCTGATTAAGAAATGTGGAAGACTATGAAGTTTGCTATTCATCTGCCAACAGGACAGTTTGAATATTCGAGCTCCTATTCCAACTTGCTGTTGTTCTTAAGCAGAAGAAAGCTTTTTCAGATAGTCAGAAAGAGTATTAACTGAGCACACGCATACCTTTGCACATTTCTCAAGACAGAGACATGCAAGAGGAAAAATTCATTGCTGATGATTGCAATCTAGCCAGATTTTTTCTTCTTCTTGTATTGCACCACTAGTCTAGGCAGCTATGCAGAAATATCTGGACACATCCTATTGCAAATGCAGGGTATACCACGTATCTCGCAGGGCTTCATAAGTTAATCATCTCACCAATGGAAGAGTGTTTTTGCAACTCCTAATGTCGGTTTCATGAATGGCCATTTTTAAAAAGGTAATTGACAGCATTGGCATTTTCTGCAATTCATTCCCTTCTGAACTCACTGCTTAATGTTTTGTCTTTCTCTAGGCCTGAGTGCCAATGAGTCTATCTTAAGACATTACTCTACATATTCTTCAAGAAAGGTTTATACCATAATCAATGCGTCTATTGTTAAGATGCCACAATTATTTTTTTAAAAAAATATCTCCTCACTATATCTTTTAAAAACATGTCTCTAAACTTATACACTCAAAGAAAGCTCAGGAACCAGACTTGAGAGGCAGTATGATGAGGGTTCCTTCTTCCTGCTTTTTTCTTCTTCTCTCTCTCTCTCTGTGTGTGTGTGTGTGTGTGCTCGTCTCTGTGTGTAGAGAGGCTACTTCCAATCAGTTTACCCCCAGGAGCTGGAGATCTGAAAGAATTCCTAGACAGAACAGGCACTTTTCCTTCAAAGGGGAATCAAAATAAACTGTAGAATGAGTTCCATGTGCTGAGGTAGCTCTATGTGTGTGTGTATGTGCACACGAGCATATATGTCTGTGCCTCTGTGCAAGCAGAAAACAGAATGGATGGGAGATAGGAAAAACTCCTTGGATGGGTAGAAAAAAGCATGAAAGCCACTATGTGCACAACAAGAAAACAAGGTATAGTTGGTAGGTATTCTGTGATACACACCAGAATGGTGTTCACTAGAATGGAGTGCAAAGTTTTCCACAATAGTAGTAAAATTGCATTTTATTTGTATGGTATTTACAAATCAAGTTACAAAATCAAATCAAATCATGAAAATTAACAGGACAAAACAAGACAAGGGCCAAACACAGGCTTACCTGAGATTGTGTTTGCAAGTAGACTATATTTATTTTTGAAATAAATGTTTTTTTAATAAAAATGTACTGTTGCACTGAAGTAATTAATAATTCAATTAAAAGACTACATGTAAATTTATGCAGTCTGTTTCAAATTTGTAATTAACTTGTTTTTCCAGGTAACTGCCTTACCAAGTAGGAAAATAAATAGACACACATTTTATTGGGAGCTGTAAATGGTGAATACATTTCATTTGGTACTGTAAACCACTCAGGGAGTGGTAGTCAGTAATATATTAAACTAGCTAAATATATAATATCCCAAAGTATGCACGATCCAAGTATTCTAAGTCAAACCAGAAATTAAATGGGGCAAATGAAACATTTATTTTTTGGAACTTCTGCAAATCTTATTCTTTGGATTTGACTCATGGCACATTTGCTGGAATGGTTTTACTAGCATTGTTGCACAATAAATGTACACTGTACTGGGGAAATGGGCAGGAAGCTAAGTACTATAAGAGTGTTTATTTCCCCAGTTTTTTTCGGGAACAGCCAGGCTTATTTCCAGGCAAAAAAATTTATTATGTAATCCCTTTCCTTCATTCACAAAATTGCATAGGGTGTTATCATTTTCTATTTCCAATCCTCTCATGTTTTTCTATCCACCACTAGCACTTTTGTTTTATATATATATATATGGGAGAAAAAAATTGACATTAATTCCACAAGACTTTTTGACTGATAGCATTAGGAACGTTCCATTTGGAAGCTCCTTCATTTTTATGTATAATACTATGATATGTTTCAAAAGACAGAAGACTTAAGGAAACTTGGCAACATCTCTGCATTCTCTTGTTTTGTTTATTATTATTATTATTATTATTATTATTATTATTATTATTATTATTATTATTATTATTATTATTATATCAATTTATATGGCCATGCATTGGCAAATGGACATGAAAACAACAATGCTGTAAAAAAAACAATATTAACAAACAATAAAAACCTATAGTGGTCAATGAGGGTAAACCCAGACATCAACAAAACTTCTGTATGGGCCATCTAACCTGCTGATCCCATAGTTTTGGAACATATTCAGGTCTTCAAGGTCTTTTTACAAAAGGCCAGCATTCTCTTTTTATATGTATGGTTTTAGCATGTGCAGTGCAATTACAACTACTTTTTCTGGCAATATATTTTATTGGCATATCTTTTCTTTCTTAAGCTACAGATTCTTTAGCTCAGAAGTGTAGATATTTGATACTGATATTTGATATTTTCTGGTAGTTTCTAGTGGTTTGGGGCTACCACTCCAATCATCTTTAATACTGTCCGTATTATCTACCTTATCTTTAACATCTGAATTGGTATTTTCACTTTATTTATGTAAGATTTTTATCCCACCATTATTATTTTTTTATAAATAACTCAAGATAGCGAACATACCTAATACTCCTTCCTTGGCAACAACAACCTTGTGAGATGGGTTGGGCAGAGAGAGAGTAAGTGGGCCAAGGTCAGTCAGCCAGCTTTCCTTCCTAAGGCAGGACTAGAATGCCCCATTTTAGGACCTATCGGTAAAGAAAAACACCATTATGGAGTTAATGAATCATTTTAAAAAGTTGTCTATGCTTACATAAAATGGGAAAGAAAATGTTTAAAAATGGCTTTCCTACAATGAGTGGTTACTCATTTAAAGTTATACAATATTTCACACTTCTTTCATTATCTCAGAAGACAACCTCTGCGAGACACTTGAGGATAACATCACTTGTCTTTGTGCTGACTTGAACACTGCTTTTGATACAGATGATGCTGACGTGTCCTGTGTGTTGTCTACTCTAATTGCATGGGTTTGCTTTCAGTTTATGAGGTTTACAGACATGGACAAGTTGTAGCTGTCCAGCCTACACACTCTCTTAACCTCTGCTCATTCTCTTGGTTGAGAGAGGACGGCTGGGTGAATACAGGGAGTGGTGAACGTGTCTTTACATTATTGAATGGTATCACCACCTGTAAAGGAAACAGGGGTCCTGAAGAATCCCCCCCTGAATCAAGAGAATTTTACCAACTACAACTGAATCACAAATATAACTCACTCTCTTTCTTTTTCTTTCTTTCTTTCTTTCTTTCTTTCTTTCTTTCTTTCTTTCTTTCTTTCTTTCTTTCTTTCTTTCTTTCTTTCTTTCCCAAAGCGCTTGAGAAAGGAATGTCTATGGAGCTACATACAGTCTTAAAGGGCACCAATTAACTCAATATTAAATGGTTGTAGGACAGAATTAGTCATGATGTCCCCTTTAGGCTTGTTTGTTTGTTTGTTTATATTAAAATTGTTAGATGACCTAAAAGACAGAATCAGAGCAACTGTGACCCTATTGATCTTGCTTGGTCATCTGATGACTTTTTACACTATGGTGTTAACCTGCTGGAACATCTTCAAGAATTGGGGGCTACTATGTTACAGTAATTCCAGTCCTATTTTGCTGGGATTTTCACAGAAAGTATTAAGTGGCTGTGCCTCTGGGTCTTATGGCATTCAATAAGGTACAATAGTTTTCAGTGCTATTTAAAATTTATATGAAAGAGCTAGGGGGGTTGAGGACTAGATGTCATTAATATGCTTATGACACTGAGCTCTACTTTTCCATAACATGTAAATAATTGTTCTGAACTTGCATCTGGATATGGGCTATCATGGTGTACATCTTGTCAGGATACAATGCGAATGAGTGGTTTCTGAGTTAAAGAATTGGTCAGTTAGTATGTTCTCAGTGGGGTTGCATTCCTTAAGAAATACATGTCCATAATTTCCGAGTACTCTGAGATTCATCACCATCATTAGAGGCCCACATAATCTCTATAGATAGGAGTGCCTCTTGCTTTGATTGATATCCCAACTATATCTTCTTTCCTGAACAAGGACAACTTTTTTCCACTCCTGTTAGCCTTATTCTTGAATTACTGCCCTATTGTTGCAACAAAAAAACCTTCACATCAACACATCCATGAAGCCACAAGGAGTCAAGCTTGACAAGTAGGAACCTTTTCTATAATAGTACTTAACATCGGCAGTTATTATTTAATGGGGAAAATAGCACAACTTCTGAAATGTGCCCATTCATTTAACAACTAATACAGTAGTGAAATTCAGAATATTCTGAATCACTTCCTCAGTCACTGCCAATGAAATATTATTCTAACATAGGGCATGGAGCTCTTTTTGTGTTTTAAAGGGCAAAATATCCTCCCAGTACGAAAACTGCTTTTAGAGGAATATATTCCTCATCAAAAAAAAAGCAGGAGAGATATGAGTTACCTTGCTTTTTTCTTCTCTGATCCCCTTAATTAAGAGTCTTTCCCTCTTTTAAGTTGGTGCATTTTTAACTGGTACATTAGCAACAGAGCTGCAATTAACATCCTTCTCACTTGGCCCTAAGAGTAAAGAAATGTGACAGCATGAATCAGTTCTAAGTGCTTGAGCTATGTGAGATGAAAACTACCTCCATCTTGTTTCATCTATTTTTTGCCTTTTGCTTGGCTCACAGCTTGTCCTTACCCCTTGTGCTCTTTCTCTCCATGAAAAAAGAGCAATCCTCATCATGCAAAAAGCCTCCCTCAGCCCCGGATGTTTCCTTTGTGGTCAGAGGCCCTGAAATAAGCTTCTCTAATGGGTGTGTGGGCTGTGGCTGCCACTCACTCCACCCGAAGCCCAACTCTTTTTTGCCAGCTGCCACTGGGCTCCAGACAGCTCAGCAGCAAGGAGGATCGGGGAGGCCACAAGCATGTGGAACCTTCCTTCCATCGCTTTCCTGCTGGACCAAGGACAGAAATACTCGGACAGCGGGGGGCAGGGGGGAGTGGGATAGAAAGCCAGGGAGAAAGGGAAGAATAACACTGATTCATAGAAGGCACCACACATTAAAGGATTTGGGGAGAAGCTTAAGGAACTTCACCCATGTCCTTGGACCATTGTTTAAACAGTAGTCCTCTGACTGAGACGTCTGGCTCTAGGGTCATTCCATTTATCCATTATTTTGATGCCTGAACAAGAATAATATAAAGGCTAAAAGGTAAGCATGTGCTTTTGAGTTAGTTGTGACTCCTGGTGACTACATGGATGAGTCAATGTCATGAGTTTTCTTGGCAACGTTTTCTAAAGTGGTCCGCCATTGCCTTGTTCCCAGAGTTGCAAGAAAGGACCTCCAGCAGTTAAATCTCTGAAGAAATGTTCCTGTTCTTGCACACATCCCTTCCACGCTTCTTGTTGGCCCTGCCATTGACCCATCTGCTTCTGAGAACATGCATACTCACAAAAGACATACAGCATGGCTTGAATTTACGCTATTCATTATGCTGCGCTGCAATCATTTTATCTACTAAGAGCAGAGATCTTATTAAGATCATGCAGTAGGGATACATGTGGTACAGGAGCCACATGTTTACCTTACCCTGGACTCAGAGGATAGAACAGGTAACCTCCAAATCAGCTAGAAGGACAGGGGTAAAAGTACACATTCAGCTTCTGGAGCCAGGAGCAGGAGCTAGCCACTAGACCACATTGTGTGTTTTGTACTGGATCCCTTTTTTGCGTCTCCCGTGGCTTATCCACAGAAGGTTTGGCCAGAGATAGCTCAGATCTTTCTCCAAAACCTCTGGCTCAACTCCCTCTTTAATTAACAGACAGAACACTGTAGCTTTTTAAAAAGCATTCCCTTTTTGTATAGCCTTTATTTTCCCATATAATGCCTGAAAATTAAAGTAAAATCATGGGAGTTGATACGCGCTGAATAGCTTCTTTTCTAGAGGCCACCATTCTACAGTCCCCACGTGAGACAGGCACCAGAACTCATCCCTGCTTAGAAGATAGATGCTAGAGGACCTCTGATACTTTTATTCTAGGTAACCAACCTAATGCTTTGTGTGTAATTCAGCTGCAACATCTCATCCATGTGCCAGAGTCAGAAACCATGCAGGAGCAATTCTTTTGTACAGGCTCAAACCATGCGCACTAGACAAAACCAACAGCCAACATTGGCCTTAGCATATACCATTAGCTATCACAGTAATTCAGCTGCAGCCATTAACAGTTGAGGGGGTACTCGTGGGTTGGCATATTTGTCCAGAAGTAGCTTGGACAAAGTTTCTAAGTTCTGGAAACTGGGCTTCACAGTTAGTGGCTTGCTCCCCTTCCCTGGTTTCCTCTGACCTACTATCTAATTAGCACCAGGGCCTTGGGCTAAAAATACCTTTTCAGTGCAGGGCTGGGCAGGCTTGTTTTGCAGGCTGTGTGGTCACCACGAGGAATGGGTGAGACCTTCCCATGCCAACCTGGCAGATTGCAAACACTGCCCACCAGGCTGCACTGCTGAAACTATTTCTGTCCTTCTGCACTGATTGTTTTTCTTTTTTCCTGTCCTTTCATATGGATTATTTGGGGGGGGGGTTCTAGCCTAGAGCCTCGGGTTCAGAAAGCACATTTAAAGAGACTCAGAGGTCACAGAGACATCTGGGAAGTGCTGATAGGAACAAAGCTATTTCTTTGTTTCTAGCTATAAAATATAAATAAATTTAGTCATCTGCCTCATCTTTCTTTTTTGAAAGCTCTTGATATTCAGTACTCACACAAAGAAGGAACTTTATTTTCCACATTGAAAGAGATTTGGGAAATCATGTAAATCCATTTGTAGGGAAGAAAAATGAGAGAGGTTTCCTTAGTGCAGGCAATGGAAATATACTGCCCCACTCTGGTAACAATGGAGTCAACTATTCCATTTAGAGATGAATTCAGGTTTCACTCCTCCATAACTGATTCTACAGAAGCCAGGAGCAGTAATTCTTTTTTCTTGAACAGGTAATTTTCTCACAGTGCAACTCAGGAAAACAATGGGATATCTTACGCACTGCAAACCAGAGGAAAAATCTCCCAGTGTCAACAATGAAAAAAGTATTTCTCCACCCATTCTCCTACTTCTTAACCTTGAACCTTTGAATATGAACCAGTAGCCAAAGTCTGAGATATATGCTCATAAGGAAATGCCACTGAGATCAGTGAGATTTGATTCCAGTTAAATTCCCTTGTTGAGCTAAGGCTGACATTTTAGATCAAATCAAGATTGCATTTAGCTCTAGTGCGGACCTCCAATAGCAACAAGAGGGTGCCACTGGGAGTTGATAAGTATTATGATGTGTCCACTCCTCCACACTTTTTTTTTTGTTCCATCAAGTCTGCTGTCCACAATTAGCACCTTTGATGAGAGTTTTGACATTTCAGGCTTCAAATATTTATCAGGAATGCAATCTGAGATCTTGCATGTTGGAAATGCTGGTAATCTAAAAACACCCTCAATTCCAGATCTACCATTTGGGTTGGGTTTGTTTTTTTTTAATAAATGCTGACTTACCTGGATTATTCCATGCATGGGGTATTGAAGTAATGTAGGTGATGTATTATAGGAAAACACACACACACACACACACACACACTCTGCAAACATTGCTATTATAAACTGTGTTCTACGATCTTCCTGCTATCAAGCATACTTCTCTAATCCCTCGGCTTTTCCTAACTGGGCACTGTCAACAAGTCACTTTTAGTGCAAGGAAGCTGTGTGGCAAGCAGGATGTGTTCAAGTGGGGTGGGTGTGTTTATTGTGCAGGATGGCCGGTGGGGGGGGGAAAGAGAGAAGCAGGGGGCATGTTTCTTTTTTGGAGGAACAGCCAGGCAGTCCCTTTTCTGTGTCGGGGCCTTCCATCTTTCTGTGGCCCAGGCTTGGTTTAGATGAATCATCATTTTGAGTGAACACGCAAACCATAATTAGCTTTGGAATATAAATATGGAAAGTTCGGCGAATGTTACTGACCAATATAGCTCTCTGGCTCATTATCTGCACCCGGGCTGCTCCACACAGCTATTTTCTGAACAAAGGGCCTCACTTTCCAGTTATTTAAATAAAACTTGGGGAGATTTATGGGACATCAAGGCAGGGGAGAGGTGGAGGTTCAGGAGAAGATGCTTGGCTGCTTAGGAAAGCTGCTATGGGACCAGATTCTTTTCCCTCAGAGGAGAAACAGGAGCTCTTCATAGGGCCTGTCCCAGTTTTTAGGCCTTCAGGGAGCATGGAAAAGATAGGGCAGAAAAAAATGGTCAAATATTTACCTTAGCAAACACATAAGCAGACTGGAGAAATATAAGCTTGAGGGTTGGTGACATAAAAGTGAGGGGGCATATCTACTCAGTTGAAGAATAATTGTAATCAATTTTGAATTTGCCTCAGATTGGAACCTCCACCGTTATCCTCCCTCTATTTTAAGCCTACAAATATTTCAGAATGGAAGCCAATACTTTCACATCTTGCTTACGGCCTCCTAAAACAGTGTTTCTCAGCCTTGGCAACTTGAAGATGTGTGGACTTCAACTCCCAGCATCCCCCAGCCCGCATGCTGGTTGGGGAATTCTGGGAGTTGAAGTCCCTACATCTCTAAGTTGCCAAAGCTGGGAAACATTGTCCTAGAGTCATCTGACCGAATACTACAAAATTAGAAATTTTTCATAGAGCTTTGGTTGGATCCTGAATAGTTCCTGTTACTGTTGTACACTTAGGAGTCACCTAACTGGGAAGGTGTTCTCAGATCATCACAGATCTCCTTTCACAGAGAGAGATTTTGCATCATGGAGTGATTTTCCAGATACAAAGTGTACAGTAATCAAATGGAGGGGAAACTAATGCTCTGTTTGCCTATAGGAACCCATATTGTTACATACAAACCTCTACATCCTTTCCCTAATTTCTTTTTCAGGGACTAATGTTAACATGAACCATTTAATTAGTATTTCATTGCAGATTTTAAAAAATAAATAACAATCACAAGAGGAGTGGTGGCAAAACTTTTAGAGTACAGGGAGGAGCCATGAAAAATCTCCATTTCCAGGAATGATTTTGGTGAATCTAGCAATGGTCAGGTTTTTTGGTCATTGACCAGAAAGTGCCAGTTTGATGTAGTGGTGAAGGTGCTGTCCTAGAAACCTGGATTCTGAATTCTAGTGCTGCCTTAGGCATGAAAATCAGCTGGGTGATTTTAGGCCAGTCACTCGCTCTCTCTCAGCCCAGCCCACCTCACAGGGTTGTTATGAGAAATAGGAGGAGGAAGGAGTATTAGTTATATTTGTCACCTTGAGTTATGGAATAATAAAGGCAGGATAAAAATCTAATAAACAAAATGGACATTCAGTAAAAACAAAAGCAAACAAAAACAAAACCACCACCAACCAACCTTTCCCACAGTCACTTAAAGGGGGGCTGCTCTTCTTGCTTGTTATTATGTAGAGGGGGGCATTTTTACTAAGGCTGCACTTAGGAAACTCCCCATGTACTATGGTTCTCCTATTAATTCTTCCACGCTAGATAATTAATTTTGAGGAAGACAAGTATCTGATAATTATAACATTAAAGTAATATAGAGCTAGATCTTGCTTCAGTAGTCTGTCAAGAAAATTTAGTTCTTGGTGTTCTTTAAATTAACCAAGTTTCCAAAAATGTAATGCAATACAATCGGATGGATGGATGGATGGATGGATAGACAGAGAGAACATGGCTAATAAAAAGCAATATTTTCTCTTTTAAAAGTTTTATACTACAGCATTGTATAGTATTTTGTGTCCTGAATGTTCTGCAGCATATCTTTTGAAAAGGGCATCCGGAGGAAGTAGTGTTTTGGCTGTGTGTCAACAT
This sequence comes from Protobothrops mucrosquamatus, assembly GCF_001527695.2. NCBI lineage: Eukaryota > Metazoa > Chordata > Lepidosauria > Squamata > Viperidae > Protobothrops > Protobothrops mucrosquamatus. The sequence goes on from NW_015387317.1 coordinate 101,917, forward strand.
ATCTGAGTATGAATTAGCTGCTGTCAGAGCAACAGGTGGCCCTCAGAGAACTAAGGTAGATTGTATAGACTGCATATGGCTAACCACAGGTGCAGATTCACCCTGACAACCCCTTGTTTAGAAAGGTAGAAGATTAGCTAGCCTTTGAAGATGAAGTTAGTTGCAATGGCTCCCGTCTGCATGTATCAAACTTGGGAAGGAAACATGACTTTACTCAGCCTGAAGAATGTGTGAATGCTGCACAGGGGAGCAGAAGTGAAGTGAGATCATGTAAAGTCTGGGACTATCTCTGTTCCCCCCCCCATCCCACCCCAATGCTTCCAAACCACACTCCTTTAGCCCCATCCCGGCTGTGACCGCATGCTGAGAATGGTTCCCTAATTGCAGGCTCCAGGGAGAGGAGGCTAGGCCAGGCTGCTGCAAGCCACATGAGAAGCGACATCAGGGTAAGGGGAGGCTGTGCTGGCGCAGAGCTCCCCCCCATGTCATGTGGCAGTGATTGAGCTGTGGTTGCAAGACCTCATCAAAGCCAGGGCTCCACTGCACAACTAATGCCATAAGCAGAGGGAGATGGGAGGGAAAGGATGCTGTCTTAAAGGGTTAAGGGGTCCCAGTATTTCAATTTGCTACTCTGGGATTTTATGCTGCTGCTGCTGCTGCTGCTGGGGGCTGGGGAGGGATGTTGACTTTTTTTTTTTTGTAAAAGACTAGCATAGAGGCTCCACATATGACAATCACATGTACCTAGTTCTATTATTTGCACCATTGTATGAGCAAGCAAAGAATTATAAAGAGAAGGATAAAACTATTTTAAATGCATAGGGAGCAAAAAAGTTACTTTATATTAGTCCAGGTGTACATCTTCTATCTTCGTATTGTCTAGTCTGATTTCATGTTTTCTAAAGGGATCAGATTTACAAACCTGACATTCTCTATTATTATCAGATCTATTTTTTTTAAGTACAGTATAGATTCCTCAACATGCAGTATTTGCATTAGCTCTGCATCCTTGTGATCCTGCTGTGTTGTTCTGCAAGTCTGGTTTTCCCGCTGAAAAACAGAAATTCCACAGAGACTGGGGGCAAAGCCAAAATCCTAATTCCTCAGCCTTTTCTCCCTGTAGAGAGTCAGCCACATTGGACTCATGCAGACATATTACCATTCCTCATTCTAGAATGATGTTGCAGTGGCTTTCTCCTTATCCTTTCCCATTTTGGCAACTGTGATTTTCACAAAGCACAAAATAAGTGAAGGAGGCAAAGAAACTTTTGACTAAGTGAGTATGGAGGAAATCAATAGAATAGATAGTATATTTCACTTATTCAAGTACAATATAATGTAAGATTTAATACAATTTAATGCTCAGTCTTGGAACATGTGTTTTTTTGAAAAATATAATTTTATTGAACTTAACAAAATATAAAGTACAAATGAAAATAGTGGGAAAATGAGGACAGAAGAAAAAGGGGATAATATAGAATAAAGGGGAAAAAGAAAGAAAAGCATTAACGTCTGATTCTTTTCAGTGCAGTAGAATACAAATAATAACATTCCAGGCTCAACTTTTTACTTTGTATATTTAATATGTACTAGCCATCTCTATAGCAACAAACTTACCTAATCAGCAAAGCCCATAGTCAAAGTTTTATTTTTTATTTTTTTCCTGTCTTGAGCAAAAAAATTCAGAAGCGGTTTCCAAGTAGAAACAAAGTTGGATGTGTTCTTTTCTTTGATTAAAGCACTTAATTTGGTCATCTATGCTAATTCCATCAGTTTTTCCAGCCATTCTTCCATTGTGGGAATTAATGTATCTTTCCATTTTTGTGCATAGGGCCTTCTCGCTGCTGTCAACATGTATAACAACAAAGTTCTGGATTTTTTTCCCCAAGTTCTTTGTCCATTAAATCAAAAAGAAAAGTCTCTGATTTCATTCTTATATTCATTTTGAGAATTTTCTCTATTAAAATATGAATCTTGCCCCAATATTTCTTTGCTCTATCACAAGATGATAAAAAAGTTCCTTCTTTATCTTTACATTTCCAACATACATTTGAAGCACCTTTATATATTGGTGACAATTCATCAGATGCTAAATGCCATTGATAGGAACATGTGGTTATCAAGAGCTTCTGAGCATGCTGTCCCTGAGTAAAACAACAACAACAACAACAACAACAAATCTGCGTGTTCACAATTTTTGAAATAATTTCCATTCTTCTTTTCCAGAACTCAGCACAAATGCACCTACAGCATTTATGCAAGAGGCACAATATTGGACAAAAGCATAACAAATGGACATGGAATTTGTTGCACTTTTTCTTGGCACTTCTGTGTGAATTCAAAACTACCCATATTCTTCCTGCCTTGAAATTCCTTTTTTTTTTTTTTACTTGAGTCATGACTGACCTGGCCACGTCTCATGTTGTTAGCCATCCATTCCCTGCTAGCTTTTGCACATCTGTCTGTAGTGCAGGCACCATTTCCTCCCTCCGACATATATGTAAATATATAAAACTATTCAACAAATATTCATTCACAAAAGAAACCAACCTATAAAAAATAATTTGCATCCTCATCACTTGCTCATAACTACACCGGCAGTTTTATGCAGTCTCCAGAGTGTTAAATTTTTATTTTTCATAACTGTTTAAACTTGCTTCTCTATGCTGTTGAATTCACTGAATAATAGTTTCCTCTAGAGGGCAGTAGTGCACATAAAATGTGCCTTAAATGTTTTAAATTCATGGGCAGATTTTCTTTCCAAAATCTGGGATTGTGTCTGTAATAACAAGCTTAGTTCCATTAGCACTACAGGTTTATCAAAACTGATCTCTAATATTATCCAAATGCTCAAACTGGGTCTGAACAGAATATCTGTTGATGTACTGTTTGTAAATGTCTTCTGCTATCAAACTCATTGACTTCATACAGCTTCAAAATTATAAAGGCTAGAAGGGAAAGCCCCTTCCCCATAACACCATTATAAGGCATGAAAAGCCCATACAGTAATTATAGTCCATTCGGCTGGAAGTTCTAGAGCTAGTATATTTGCACTTTCTAAAAAAAACAAAGCATGTTGTCAAGGATAGTTGCTTTAACCTAATACAGCATAGGAAATGTATTTATATTTGCATTTATATTCTACTTTTTTTCTGAGAATTCAAATAATAATAATAATAATAATAATAATAATAATAATAATAATAAGAAGAAGAAGAAGAAGAAGAAGAAGAAGAACAACAACAACAACAACAACAACAACAACAAAAGTTGGAAGGGACCTTGGAGGTCATCTAGTCCAACCCCCTGCTCAGGCAGGAAACCCTATACCATTTCAGACAAATGGCTGTCCAGTCTCTTCTTAAAAACTTCCAGTGTTGGAGCATTCACAGCTTCTGGAGGCAGGTTGTTCCACTGGTTAATTGTTCTAACTGTCAGGAAGTTTCTCCTTACTTCTAGGTTGCTTCTCTCCTTGATTAGTTTCCATCCTTTGCTTCTTGTTCTGCCTTCAGGCACTTTGGAGAATAGCTTGACTCCCTCTTCTTTGTGGCAGCCCCTGAGATATTGGAACACTGCTATCATGTCCCCCCTCGTCCTTCTCTTCATTAAACTAGACATACCCAATTCCAGCAACTGTTCCTTATATGTTTTAGCCTCCAGTCCCCTAATCATCTTTGTTGCTCTTCTCTGCACTCTTTCTAGAGTCTCAACATCTTTTTTACATCGTGGTGACCAAAATTGAATGCAGTATTCCATGTGTGGCCTTACCAAGGCATTGTAAAGTTACATGAGGATTTCCCTTGCACTATAACAATCCAGTGAGATAGGATGAAGTGAAAAATTGCGGCCAGCCCAAATTCACTAAATGAGCTCACTTGTTTAGTTGGTCAAAACCCAACATACATGTGTATACCCACATATTGATACATATTCCTCATCACACATCTACTCTTCTTCCCATCCTGTGTAGTATCAAAAACAACAATAAGAGATAAGGAAGCTGGGAGCGAGGGATGAGAAAGAAGGGTTGGGGATCAGGAAGGGTGAGTCCAGAGGGCTGAAATGCAAAGAAGTAGAAGGCTGGATCCTAAGTTGGGATCTAGGAAAGAAAAACTGATATGGAAAGAAGCAGATGGGAGTCATGGCATGTTCAGATGGCAAAATTGATGTATTGTGTCCGGTTGCTGCTGATTGTGTTAATTGTGCAATGAAAGTATGACATCATGTCATTGTGATTTCAGCTGCTATAATTAAAGGATATTTGGGAGGGCAGAATCTGTTCACTGCCTGTTCCAGCCACTTTAATAATAGACGAGCATTTCAGTTCTTTTTAAGAATCCTGGACAGGATCTAAAAAAGCAGACTTGTTCAGGAAATAGAAAACAAATGATGAACTTTAAATGGCACTCACTTCTATAAAGATATACATAACATTTTCTTGGCAATTATTCATTTATTTACTGAATAGTAGCTAATAATGCTCTTTATAATATATTAATAGTTTGCCACCTTCTATGATTATTATGCTCACCCAGTAAGCCAGATGTTTAGGCTGGATTTGGCATTTTTATCCACCTATTAAGTCCTTCTCAACAACCTGAGATAGGCAGATATTGTTGTTTGATAGTGTTAAAGGTATTCTTGCAGGATGTAAACCAGGGGTGTCAAACTGCCGGCCCATGGGCCGGATGCATCATGCTGAAACCACGCCCACCCCATTGCCAGCAATAAAAAAAAAAGTCACGATACATCGTGACATGTCACGTGACATTGCGAGTTTAATAATAATAGTCATCTAGTCCAGGGATCCTCAATCTTGGCAACTTTAAGACTTGTGGACTTCAACTCCCAGAATTCCTCAGCCAGCTTTGCTGGCTGGGGAATTCTGGGAGATGAAGTCCACAAGTCTTAAAGTTGCCAAGGTTGAGGACCTCTGATCTAGTCCAACCCCCTGCTCAGGCAGGAAACCCTATACCAGTGGTGGCGAACTTATGGCACAGGTGCCAGAGGCGGCACTCAGAGCCCTCTCTGTGGGCACACGCGCCGTCGCCCCAGTCCTAGACCTTCAGCTGGGTTTTATAAAACCTTTTCGCTTTAGGCCTCCGCCACCGTGTGCAAAAAAAAAAAAAGTTCAATCAATCAGTCAATTTCAACTTTTTGCAGGGAAAAAAAGATCTTGCAAAGTTGGAATTGATTGATTGAACTTTTTAGTCCCATCCAGTCTGCCGTTATCACAGCAGCCATGCCCACCCAATGGGCCACACCCACCCAATTGGCCACACCCAGCCAATGGGCCACACCCACCCAATAGGCCACACCCACCCAGCACCCAACGATGCATAAGTGGGTTTTGGGTTGCAGTTTGGGCACTCGGTCTCTAAAAGGTTCGCCATCACTGCCCTATACCATTTCAGACAAATGGCTGTCCAGTCTCTTCTTAAAAACTTCCAGTGTTGGAGCATTCACCGCTTCTGGAGGCAGGTTGTTCCGCTGGTTAATTGTTCTAACTGTCAGGAAGTTTTTCCTTAGTTCTTGATTGCTTCTCTCCTTGGTTAGTTTCCATCCTTTGCTTCTTTGACACCCCTGATGTAAACTGTTCCAAATAAAGCTGCTTTTTGCAATTGACTGATGGTGATTTTGTCAATGCCAATGATGTTCAAGTGGTACTCCAGATGTTTTGGGATTGCACTCAAAATGCCTATTGCTATTGGTATTATCTTTGCTTTCTTTTATGACAGTTGTTCTAGTTGCAGGTCTTTGTATGTTGTGATTTTTTTCCAGTTCTTTCTCTTCTATTCTGCTGTCTTCAGGTGCTGCAATATCCACTGTCTTTCTTATCAACAATTAATGCATATGGGGTATTATGTGATAAGTGCTTGTCTGTTTGCATTTTAAAGTCCCAGAGCACTTTAGCTTCTTCATTTTCTATTACTTTGCCTATTATGTGGTCCCACCAGTTCTTGCTTGTAGGCAAATTGCAGATGTTATTATTTTATTTACCAATTTGGCCTACAGCCTTGGAACTACCTGATGATTTGCTCATCCAAATATTAAACAAGGTCTTATTGGTAGCCAGATTTTTTATAGTTTTGACTCCTGGAAACTGCTTAGAAAAGTCCCTGCAGTTTCCTTGGCAAAATTTTCAGAAATAGTTTGCCCTTGCTTCCTTCCTCAGCTGAGAGAGAGTGACAGGCCCAAAGTCCCTCAGGTGGGACTAGAACTCACTGTCTCCTGGTCTTTCACCTGATGCCTTAACCACTAGAGCAAACTGGCTCTAACTTTATCATTTATCAAATACTAATAAATATGTAAAGTTGTGTCTGAAACATGATGGGGTTTGAATGGCCTAGTTATTATACTTGGTTGTATTTTTTTTAATTATGTACCTTGTTTTTATTTATTTATTTATTTATTTATTTATTAAGTTTCTCTTTAGCCGCTCATCTCAAGTCAGTAACTCTGGGTATCTTACAATTCAAAATAAATGTCTTTGGTAAATTATTTTAAATTTATGCTCAATAGCATGAGACAAACAAATACTATATACAAACAAATGTGATGGTAACATTTCTTACTCATCTTACAAAATTATTTTTTAATTATTGAGCAGGTAGTTTTCAGTTAGGGTTTGAAATGAATATGAGAAAGCCCCCATCAGAAATTAGAAAGTGTAAGTATTTTTAAAAACCCGGCATATTTTGGTTATATATATATATATATATATATATATATATATATATATATATATATATATATATATAAATAGATTTATAATGTTGAGAGACATGAAATTTAAAACATTCATATTCAATACTTCCATCAAAAGACATTTGTATATACAGAGGTAAAATCTTAGGAATTTCCTTGTTGACATAATTAAATATAGTTGTGTTTAAAACTCACCACTCTGGGATGAGAGTTTTCTGTTCCAGAATATTTATTTCTGTACAACTACCAAACCACTCCTGGAATGACCAGATTGATATGTTCCAAAAGAAAACAGAACCCTGGAACAATGAAACTTTTCGTTTCCAAAGAAGTACATTTTTGCGCATCCCTAAAAAGAGTTGAATAAATGTGAATAAAACATTTTATTAATATTTATTAATAAATATCTGGGAGACTAATTCTGGTCGTTCCCTAAGCAGCAAAGCCAACTGGGTGACTTTGGGTGAGTCATTCTCATTCAGTCCAGCCCACTTCCCAAAGTTTGTGAAGAAAATAAGAGAAGGAAGCATTATATACACTGCCTTAGGTTGCACAAAATAAAATAGGGATATGAATCTAGTAAGTAAATAAATAGGAAAATCCTTCCAGTGCTGCAAGATAGTGGTTGAGGCATTCTACTATTGTCCTTTCGTGACTGCATCCATGTCATGTCAATGGTCTATCTCAAAACCATTAAACCATTTAAGGCGCAGACTCAGGATCTGAGGAACTGAGATGATACCAATTTATATTTATATTGTACATTTGCACTGACTGAGGACATTTGTAATTTGTACTCTGCATTTGGTGTTTTATTTGGGTGTGTTTTAGGAGCTTTTATTACTTTACTGTAGAGATTTTATTGTATCTTGTTATAAATTGTGGCCTGTAAACCTGAAAATAATTACAGTGATAATGCATTTTGCATAACAGTACAGAGAAACTGCCTTATATTGTTACCTTTATTAATGACAGGGGATTTAACTCACTGCAATAGCTGTTCAAAATCCTTCTTGTTGCAAGTGGGAATACTGGAAACACTATTTCCGGGCAATGCAAATAATAAATGTTTGTTTAGCATTTGTAGATGGTCCCTAAAACCATATCTGTCAACGCTGCTAACACTGGATGGTCTTGCTTTGACAACAGATGGAAATGTAGCCATCTTTTCTCTTTCGCTTTTAGAGTTAAATGATGCTGAGAGGGGGGATGTGGATGAGAGTCCAGTTAGTCATAACAACAATAACTCGGTCGTGGGAATCAAGGTTATTGCGCCCAGAGCTGATAAAGATTTGGCGAGCTTCAAGCTAATTGGGGAATGTGATTTATGACAGTTAATTGGAGGAGGGAATTGTGCTTTGCTACTTTGTGCCCAGGGGAGGGGAATTCAGTTTTTGGCTTTAACTATGTAGTGCCGATACTTTGTTTCTCAAATAAAAGATTCTTTAAGGTAAACAATGCCTTGAAGTTCTTTTAAAGAGTTTCATCTGTCGGAACCATGACAATATTAGTCAATCAGTGAAGACATTATTTATTCCATCAGTGTATGTCCATTGCCATTTAAAAGAATTTATCATGTCTTAATGCAAGACAAGCTATAACTATCTCTCAGCTTCACCTTCTCATGGTTTGTGGGAGAGTAAAAGAGATGCAGGGAGAACTACAGAATGAATAAAGTGAAGTACAAATCACGGCTATAGGTATTCAGTAACAATTAAAATAATAGGCAGGGAAGAAAAAAAATTAAAAATCCTTCACTCTCCTGGAACTTCTATCTGGCTTGGAGGAAATCTCTCAGAGAGGACTATAGCCTCGAAGAAGCTAATTTTGTCAGGATGATAGTAAAAAGGAAAAAAGGTAATATAAAGATAATGACAATTATTGTTGAGCCTAGTTTGTCCCTTAACATATTTGCAAAGTGTTGGAAAACGGGCATAAAGACTTTACTTGTTTTCATAACTTCCCGGACCCATAGATCCAACAGAACATCAAGACAAAGAAAATTATTTGACTTCCTTCATACAATTGTATTTATTTATGATCATCATGCCAGCAATCAAAAATCTGACACCTTTTGTATCCAAAGCTGCCTTGCCCACAGTCTGTCAGTCGGGGCATGCTTGTATTGTACACAACAGGTTAGTAGAGGAGTCTGAAAAGTTATGCTAATAAAAGAACTGATGTCAAAATAAGAGTGAAGCCTGCAATTATAAGCCACATGCTGACAGGCAGGGACTCCTGCGCGTGCCCCATTCCAGCAAGCTAATCCTATGTTAGCAACTTTTCTTCCCGATATTATTTCTTTGGCAATGTTCCACCATTTCTGACAATGAACAAATTCTATAAACTCCTGTTACTGACAGCTGGGCCTCTTCTCAGGGAAAGGTTCCAGAAAAAAAATTGGGATGGCCAATGTGTGCAAAATTCAACATCCTAGAAATATCTCAGCTTTGGAGGCAGGAGAGGAGAGGATTGTTGTTTAATATCTCTTTAAGCTACAAGATGGGATTGAAAGTGTATGTTCCGGACAACTCTTTGTCTGGAATGGTATAGGTCTCCTGCTTGAGCAGGGGATTGGACTAGAACAGGGGTCCTTAAACCTTGGCAACTTTAAGACTTGTGGACTTCAGTTCACAACTTCCTGGGAGTTGAAGTCCACAAGTCTTAAAGTTGCCAAGGTTGAGGACCCCTGGACTAGAAGATCTCCAAGATCCCCTCCAATCCTCTTATTCTATGTTATTCTATGTTTGGTGGTGGAGGTATGGGGAGAGGAAAGTTCTGGATGGAATCTTAAAAATTAAGTAACGCTAAAGCAAACTTTCCAGCAAGAGTAGATTTGTGGTGTAGAATAGATTTCACATAGACGAATACATTTCCGTGGGCAGCAAATTCTATGAGGGCTGCCCTCTGTTCTACAGTATAAAGGAGAATCTTCTATTTGAAGGCGTCTTCTATTCCAGGGCCCTTTGATCCAAGTCTGGTTGAAAGCTGAAGAATCCCTGCAAGAGATCACAAGACCTCTGAGATAGTTCATCAGTAATTTACACTGGTTCCAGTCTTTCTCTCTATTATAAAAAATGCTTTCTATTTAAATCACAGAGCTTCTTTCTAAATTCGCATCCTTCTTTTTCGGTACCTACAGATACATAGATCAGATTACACAGTTCCTACATGTGCACATTTTAAGCAAATCTATATATTTTGTTCCATCTTTTTTCTCCCAGATGAACTTGTTTCCTCTAGGGATTTGGTGGTATGAAAGTAGCCATACTACTTGTAATCGGCTAATATAGTCTTTAACCTGATCCCTGATTAAAAACTATGAATATGCAACTTTCTTTTTTTTAAAAAAAAAAAATTACATTTATATCTGCCTTCAAGAAACTCAGTCCATATGTTATTTCCCCTCACCCATTTGAACCACAGAATGTTCCAGAAAAGTATAGATGGATGAATTAAATATGGCTTAGCATACTTTATGTTATGCTATAATTTGCTTAATTATTGTTATAGAATCTGCAATAGGTTGGTTTCCCATAATGCACTGGGCCATAAACCTGCAGAACTCCCCAGACTGAAACCTCTAGAATACAGTGACAGACTGCCAAGTTATAATAAAATAAAACAGTAAAATATATTCATTAAACATGTATTAGACTTTTTTAACATAAAAAACCCTGAAATAATACAATAATGGGTTAAAGGGGTCCCCAAACTCTCCGCTCCCCATAAAAATCGCCTGTCCTAAGGCCCCAGAGAAGCAATACAATACCTGTGCATCAGACTACCTTGCCTTTGAAGATGCCAGTCCTGGTTGCTGGTGAAACATCAGGACAACTTAATGTCCTTTAAAGGGCTCCACCAAAGATGTGAACAAGATGGTCTGCCATCCCTCTCAAAAACCTGCCGGAAACCACTGCCCAGATTCTCCTTGCATGGAGTAGATGTTCGAAGGTTCGCACTACGGTTACTGGCTCTGTTTTCTCAGAGCTGTCTTTAGTTTGCCATACCTCCCCTGGAAGTCCAATTATTGTCTTCCTTCTTTGGAAAAACATTGTTCCCAAGAACTGCTTGGGGCCAACTCTGCTGGCTCTTAGAAATGCTCTCGCAATATGCCTGTTCCAGAAGGCTTTGGGACTGGGTATGCTGTACGTTCTCTACTGTAGTCTGAGATCTAAAGGATCGGCTAGATTCCACACCACAACAAAAGTAACTGAGACACGATAGGGATTGGCAAGAGGCAGCAAATCTAATGCCAGTATAATTATCCTCCAGGTTGAAGAGAAGTAAATAACACTTTGATTCAGCAATGGGAAAAGATCTTTAGCTAGCTTTGTAACATCAACTCTAATGTTCTCACTAGTGAAGTATAATTGGGAGGGGAGTGATCTGCAGTGTTTTTTCTGTGTGCCCGGAACAAATGCAAGTTCCCTTATCTGAAATATTGGGTGTAGAAGAAGTCCAGTTTTGTTCTTGCAATAGTGCAGTAAATAAATAATTATAGAGAGGCAATTGGTACATATAGTAGGTTGGCACTATCTGTGTGAGAGAAAACCCAAGGATAAAAATAATTTTCACAGATAGAACTGTCTGCTTTATTGCTTTAGCGCCCAATTTCTGTGTCTAGAAACCAGAAGGAAAAAGGGGGAGGAGTATATTAATTATGTGCAAGGAGCCAAAGATACAGGAAATAATGAAACTTGACAGGTACACTATGATTAAGATAGTCTGCCTTAACCACACTTGGACCTATAGTCTGCATTTGGATGATGTGCTAGGTATGTCACCAAGTTAGCTTAAGTGTTTTGTGTGAATGCTGCTCTGCGCATGTCTACATCTGACACGGAGCAGAGTGAATTGCTTCAGACTGCCAAAAACCGGTCTGGCCTGCTCCCAAGCTTTTAAGGACAGTTTGATCTAAATAGGCTTTGGGGATAAGTTTTATTACCAGCTAAAATCCATCCATTTAGCTTCTGTGACCAAAGTAGAGGCAGTCGAAAATGCTCAATTCAAAGGAAAAAGGAAAAAAAAGCCCTGATCTACAAGCAATTCCAAGGACAGGAAGAAATAACCAGTTAAGTAGGTCTCCCCTATTGGCACTAGGGAGGTTTTCCTCAGTTTCTTATGAGCGATTTCTCAACTTATCTCTCAAGGCATCAGTTCGGGACCTGTGTAGCCTTTATTTTTGACAGCAACAAATTAAAAGCTAAGCTTCCTTTGACACCAGGCAGTGTTCAGAGCAAAGAGACTAGGGTTTCTTTAGGAAGTAAAGATGATCTAATGCGAATACCACAGACTTGGGGCTATGACACTGCTTAGTAATTGGAAGGAATTTTTACCCAAAGCCAGAAAGATTAAACATAGGATTTGGCAACAAAACCAAGTGGACATCAGCCATTAATGAATTGGCCTCAAAATGGAATATGTGAATTCAGCGTCATTGAAAATCAGGCCAGAACTGAAAGTTGCAGCTTAGGTGGGAATTTCCCATATTGTGTTGTGCATATACCTTATTTAAGAGAAAGTAGAGATTACAGAGGGGATGATCTATAGATTTGCGTCTGAATAAGATATCCATTATTCCTTGCTTACTTATCAGTCATACTTCTTATATGTCTAACATGGAGGTGGAACTTTTCAAAACAAGTAGATAAGCAAGAGGAAAAAGCAACTCTGCAGATCTATGAATATCTATTTTTTTTCCCCTAAAAGGACTGCATTATCTCAAAGGGCAATTTAGGATTCTGCCTTCAAGTCTAGAGCAGATTTCAAGTCTACAGTGGGTAGATAAACAGATGGGCTTGAAACAGGCTGAAGTGCACATGGTCATGATCTGCAATGTTGCTTTTGGAAGACAAATTCCTACTCTGGAGCTATCTAGTATAACTGTTTGTCTTGACCAACAATCATATCAAATAACATTTTTTTAAATTTTGGTCACCACATCAGTGATATCTGTGGTGGGTGGGACCAAGCACTCTTAGTGAAGCCCTGACTCTTTGTACATGCTTGTGACACTGATGCACATATAAAAAAGGGGGGGACTTGAATCACACACCATCTTGCCTGTTTTGACTCAACTTGTAGATGTAGCTATACCCCATATATTAAAATATTATCCTGCATTACACTCTTATCAGGTGTCAGATACAAATTCCTAAATTTCATGACAGCAGTTCCACAGAGAATGATTTTACTCTTTATCTGATTAATCTATACCAGGGGTGTCAAACTGCCGGGCCGCAAGCCGGATGCATCATGCAAAAACCGCACCCACCCCATTACCAGCAATGGGGAAAAAATCACAATATATCGCGACACATCACGTGACGTCATGAGTTTGACACCCGTGATCTATACCAGTGGTAGGCAACCTTGGCTCTTTTATGACTTGTGGACTTCAACTACCAGAATTCCTGAGTCAGCATGGCTAGTTCAGGAATTCTGGGTATTGAAGTCCACAAGTCATAAAAGAGCCAAGGTTGCCTACCCCTGATCTATACCAACCATTTTATCTGAGAGAGAACATCCCTCCATTATGTGTGATGGTTTTTCTTTCAATTTCTTCAGATGAAAGCTATAATCCTGTGTAGAATAAATGTAACTGAATTTAGTCTTACTTTCAGGGAGTGGGCTACCGGTAGTTAAAGTTGGCCAGGAATCTGTAAGTAGGTTCTTGGATGGGTGAGTTTTTGTTCCAGGCCAGTCTGTCGTCACCTGGCACCCACCAGACATGGTGGAATTCCAAATGCTAGAATGTCCCAATCAGTGGGGCAACGAGTATTGCTAACCATGCTAATGAAGATTTATGGAGACTTGGGACCTATTCTGACATACCAGGCAGGGGAAGTCTATTCCAGACCATGCAGTGTTGACCCAGAATTAGGAGACAGCATAAGAAGTATCAATTGTGAATATGTGCAGATGGCCCTGCTGTCTTTGGGCACTTGCAGAGTTGTGGATGCAGGATCATGAAAGGACAACAAGGAAAACACCCAATGTCCTAACCCACCCAGGAACATATGATGTCTTTAGGGAAACACCCAAAGGGGAACATTTTAGCTACTTCTGCTTTTTCCCTTCTTATCTACAGTGTGCCAGACTTACTGGGTGAAATCTTTATCTTATGTGTGTCAGCTTTGCTGGGTGGATAACTTATGTAATCAGAAAGAATAAATATAAGGATTTCTTGTCATTCAGGGCTCCTCTCTCTTAGAGGAGCCCGTCTTTGTTCAGCTGAATAAAAACGTAAAGCTTAAAGGCAATTTCTGGTTTCCTGTATTTTTGTATCAAGTAAAACCTCAGAACCTGCACAGCAGCAGGGAGGTGCACTGTATGTCTTTTTAGGTAGTCACAATCTAAAATTAGGAAAGCAGGTCAGCATTTTTTTCACTCGCACTCTTTTTTAAGATTGTGCCATTCCATCTTTTCTTGCTTAAAAATCTCTTTCTGTTTCTTTCCCATACTACTTTGCACAATTCACATATGGGTAATCCTCATTTAGCAACTGCCTCATTTAGCAACCGTTCAGTTACAAAAGCTGATAAAAAAGTAACTTTATGACCAGTCCTCACATTCACGACTCTAACAGATCTGAAAAACAAAGGAAAGCTGAAGTAAGGTCGTAAGTACAAGTACAACTTAGCAATTGCTTCTTTTAACGACTGAGTTGCCAGTCCCAATTTCCCCCCCAATTATAGTCGCTAAATGACGACTATCTGTATTGCCCTACGCTCTGACTTTTTTTAACCATTATTAAATCAACTAGAACCAACTAGCTTCATACAGCACACTGTACTGGAAATAAGCCACACCAGGATTTAACATGTGTGAGTCAAATTACTCTCTTCCCTTCATTTGTACCCTACCTCTATTCAAATGCACAGAGATGCTTTTCCAAACAAGAGATTTTTGCTCCAAATCCTTTGACTTTTTGCTCAGATGACAAAAGAAAGGGTCACGCCTGGCTAGAAAGAGATATTTGTTTATAATATGAATTATCTGGGATCTGTGGCTTCAAAACAAAACCAAACCTGGAAAAGCGTGTGAAGCAGTGAACCTGAAGGGCTTCTCTTCACAGATTGGGCTGCAGTTGGCCATTAATTTATAAGTGGTTTTCTATATAAGTATATGCAGTCACACCAGGATTTGCCAGTACTGGAGCCTATTCTGATCAATAGACATATTTGAAAAATGACTAAAGAGTACCTCTAAGCAGATACAGAGTATATTTATCACTCTGTAAAGCAGCACACCCACCTCCTACATAACTGGGTTAAAACAGCAGGATTGTCTGGGTCTGTTTGTTTTTTAAAAGGAAATTTAAAAAAATATGTTGCTGAGTCTTGCTTTCTGCCCTGCAGGAAAGCTATAAACTGTAATCTTAAGCATGTAGGAACAACCACTCGGATGAATGCTGGGATTTTTATTTTTTTATTTTTTTGCTGGAAAAAAAAACACTTCACATTTGCTTTTCCCAATAGATGGGATGCAGCCCTCAAAGGGGGAAAGTAAAATTATATGGGTGTGCTTAGAGGGGGAAAGGCCAGGTTACAAATCCAAGGCCCACAATTCCTAGTATTTCTGACTTGCCCCACTGCCTGTAGTGTCTATACGCATTCTGTATATAGTAATGCAGATAACTTTGGTCAGAGAATTCTCATTCTTTTTTTTTTTTAATCTCTGTTAATGCAATGTCTGTGTAGCTGTTTCTGCTGGTGGGTGTCTACGCAATAAAGACTTTGTCCTTGTGTCAAATATAATTGCCTGCCGAATTCCCTATGTCTGTAGATCCCTTGTTGAGCGGGTGTGCCTGCCCCCCTCCTTGTCATCTCCATGCCCAAGCTACCATCTGGCTTTGATCATTCTCCCCTCCCCACTGGCGACGAGGCTCTCTTCTGTGGTTTCGGATGTAGAAAATGTTCCAGGAAGTGGCTTCTCTCTTTGGATTTATTCAGGCAGCCCAATCGGAAATTGTTACAAAGGCAAAGGGTGCTGAGTGTGGCCTGTTTGGCGCTACCCTCTGCTGGGCTCTTGATGGCTTATGGCCTGGGCTGCTGGTCTACCCCATCCCCACGCGCCCAGGGATTGTGGCTCTGGAAAAAGTTTTTCCCCTGGCGTCACTATGAAGGAATAAAGGACTGAGTTGGTGGAAGAAAGAAGGGAGAACACTCAGACTGAGCGCAGCCTGGGCAGCGCACCCAACTCTACTTCTTTGGGGGCAAAGCAGCCCAGCAAAGTCCGTAATTTCCTTGCAGCTTTGGCATCTTATCTTCCATTGGAAGGTTTTTGGTCCTTACTTTGTTTTACTGCTGGCAGGGATATTTCTGTGGGTGTTTGAGGTGGGTGGATAAAAGATTCTGGGAAATGCTGCTGTTGATTCCTGCCATTTCTTGCTTCCTCTTTCTCATTTTCTAAAGGAGAGGATGGAAAACAAAGACAACACTGCATGTTTCAAAGTAATTTCTTTTGACCGGTGACCAGTATGAGCTGAAGTCTACTCCTCGTGTGAGCCTGAGATGGCTGAAAACATAAAAAGCGTGGCTGGGGGTGAAAGCCACATTAAATCTGGATGTCTTGCCACGGAATCAAAGGCTCGGTCCAGTCAACAAGTAAAATTGTGCACAGGGGATGCAAAGAGTTCAGCCCACAACCAATTAAATTGGTTGGTTCCGTCCAGAATAACTAGTGGAGAAATTAACCACGGTTAATCTTGTATAAACAACAGGAGCATATTCTGTTAGTGAAGTCTGTTTAGCATCTCGCACTAGTTTTATGTGGTTGCTCTCTTTTTTTTTCTGGAAATGTGCTATACAATGGGGGACAAGGAGTACCAAATGAATAATTTGGAGGGAAAATGGGATGGAATGGAATAGAATCTGACAATAGATACGTTTGTGATGCCTTCAAGGTACAAATGCCCATTTGTATGAGTTCAGAGTGGACTCTCAAGAGCTTTTCCAAGTTAAGCGTTGGTGGGTACGCTTCAGCAGTCACATTGAGAGAGTGCCAGTGAACAGGAACATCTTTACCTCCCAGCTTTCCTGTTGCAGCAGTAGTCTGCACCATTTCCTGCTTCACACTCATTGAAAGCTTCATGAAACGTTGTGGTCTCTTGGAGGAAAATACTGGTTTAACATGAATAAGGGCAACTTAAAGCTATCTCAGCCATCAGTTGGAGGCAAGGTGATAGCAACGTCATAGGACCATTCAGAAAAAAAGTCTCATTGGGACACATCTGCACTATTGTTATCCATGCACAAGTGGAGAGTGATAACAGTTAACCAGAATATATGAAAATCATATTAAAACAATCATGTTTATACTCCAGATGGCAGCAAAGGCTTATTCTTCTACCAGCCTATTTTCAACTCCTGTTCATAGCCTACCACATAAAGGAGCTAAGCTGTGTTAGACTGGTAACTTACAGCATCTTTTAACATTATTGAACCATCATGGTGGCAAAACAATATCAATGAGGTCAACAGTAATGCTAAGATATGGTATAAATTACTAATAGGGACATGCCATATATCTGATAGAACTGGAAACCCATGAATCTGGAAGATACTAAGACTTGTGAAGAAAAGTGTATATGGACAGGAAAAGAAAAGACTGCTATTATTTCTTATTTTCTTACAAATTTAATCAGAGAGGGAGAGGGAGAGGGAGAGGGGGAGGGAAAGAGGGAGGGAGGGAGGGAGGGAGGGAGAGAGAGAGAGAGAGAGAGAGAGAGAGAGAGAGAGAGAGAGAGAGAGAGAGAGAGAGAGAGAGAGAGAGAGAGAGAGAGAGAGAGAGAGAGAGAGAGAGAGAGATTGTTGATTGTAATAAATGCAACATACAATAGGCAGAAAATATCCAAGGAAATAAATGCTTACTGAATGATTTAACACTGAACAGCAATGTCTGGTGTCCCTAGTATTTAATGTATTTATGGGTAATGTACAAGAAATAATGATGTTTATTTTATTTTATTTTTGTAATATATTTTATTGATTTTTTTAAAAAAATATAAATCACTTAATAATTGGTGAACAGTATGTTGTCTGGGTTACATTTGTAAAACAATCACTAACAATTGATTTCTATAATCCATAATCCACATAATAGTTTTAGTTGATTTCCTCTTTTCCCAAAATATCCTCTTTTGCAAACATTGAGTTAATACAATTCTTATTGTTTTGATAGATAACAATTAAATATATAATTTTTCCCAATAGTCCTAAAAATAATAATCATATCAATATATTATTTCTTTTCTATCCAATCATTCTGGTTGCCTTATCATACATCCTGTTACAGTCCTTATTTTAATTTGTTTCTCCCTCCAAATTCTAGATATTCTTACTGGTTTTCTCAAAAATGAATTACATTTAGGAATTTCACTCTATTTTTCCATATGAACCATCTCACACTTTTACATTTCTTAAGAAATAGATAAAACAGTAGAAAAAAAGAAAGAAAAACAAGAGTAAAGAAGTATAAAAAATAACATACTACTTAAAATATATATCCCTCCTAAGCTAATATGTATTTATTTCCTAAATTTCGTATTCTTTTTAACCATAATTAAAAATATGTTTAATCTTTAAACATTCCATTTAATACATCTAGTCATCTAGTCCTTTAATTCTTATTCAAAACATTTTTATCCATTATAATTTTCTTAAATTCGATCACATTTAAATATCTAAAACATTTCCTTTATCTAAGTCATTTCAACTTTTTTATATTACTCATATCAAAAAAGGGGAAAAAGCATACTATATTATATTTAGAGAATTCATCCCTTAAAGTCATAGCTGTCATAGTCTTCATCTGCCACTAGGTGTCAGCAACTATTTGTTTTTCAATTTCCAAAATGAACAATTATCTTTAAAATGAGAGTCTTAACCATTCAAACCATTCAATTTTAGATTTATCCAGATTTACGTTTTAAGTTTCAGGTTTTATATTTATTTCATTTCTATATATTTTGATCCTCCATAAAAAGATTAATTCGCCGCTTCCGTTAGTATAAGGGTGAGGCGGAAATCCCCCTCCTTCCCTTTCGGAGGTATTTTGCTTCTTGGTGATCTTTTCCAGGAAATTAAATGTAAAATAGAAAAGAGAAGATTGAATTCCTCACCCAGTCTCAAGCATGCTGTTCACAGTTGTGCTGGTTAGTGCTTTTGGACATTAGTTGCTAGTAGCTTGGGCTGGTCGAGGCAATACAGCCAGCCTTTCTCCTGTCGGGTTAGAAGGCTTTCCCCAAGTCGAACGGAACAGCCGCTGCCATTCCAGAATCGCTGGAGCACCTTTCTTTCTTCATCACCTCTCCGGAGCAACTTAGGCCCATTTAAGGTCCCCTGGCAGGGCGAAATTAGCCGCGGGGGCGCAGAGAATCCGCAAGCCTGTGACTGCGCAAAACTGGAAGTCAGAAATAATGATGTTTAGAGGTGTGTCAGACGTGAACATGCATGTACTTTTGTACATTATTATGTTCTTGGCTGAGAATCTGAATGATTTACAATGAATGTTAGAATGTATGGTGAACAAGGTCATATTTAAAGATTGAATGAGGAATAGAATTGCAAAATAAATGGGCTGAGAGGAAAGACTGAGAAAGTTGTGCTGTAGTACTAAAATCTGAAAAAAAGAGAAAGTTGAGATAAAGAACAAAAATGCTTTAAACAAGTGGTTTATAGACAGACTATAAACCAGGGTGGTAGCTTGTTTATATAGAAAGGTATAGAAACTTATGAAGAGGTATAATAAATGTAAATAAAATGGTTTTGTAAACTACATTTTGCTGTATTTTTTTTCTCCTTATTTCCTGTACTTTCTTACCTTACCATTTTTAATATTTTTGTACGCCTTGTATAATACAGAGGAATAACATGATATATTTGTGCTATATTTTCATGGCACTTTTTTCTATAAAAGTATGTATAGGATTGTAGATTTAGTATGAAATCTGATATGATATGTCTGCCTCCTTGAGTTATATATAAAATAATAAAGGTGGGGTAATCAAATGGACATCTGGAGCACTACTTGAACACCATCAGCATTGACAAATTCACCATCAGTCAATTGTAAAAGGCAGATTTACTTGGAACAGTTCTAATACCAACAAGCATCAACATCTGCCTGTCCCAGATCCTTGGGAAGGACTCAATAGGTGGACAAAATGCCAAATCCAGTCTGAACATCTGGCTGAAAGTGTAATGAACCATAATAATTTATCTTGGCACATAGAGCTTGAATGAAATCAGAAACACTTTGATCCAAATGGTATATCCAAGAGGTACTGTAATTGATATTCAGGGCCAAAGATTTAATTATCCATCATAGCAGCAGAACACAAATAATGCAAAGAAGTTGTAAAAGAATGGGCCTGATTTTAGTCAGATCAAAGAGCATTTTTTTTATATATATACCTCTTTTTCCTTATGCCCTCCTCTCCTTCAGCTACATTTCTGCTGCTTGGTCTTATGCTTGCTCTTGATGTCTATTACAAATATTCAATAGGACATAGGACATTATTCTTTCCTTCTGACAATGACAATTTCCCATTTGGTATCCATTCACTATATTCACCCATTCAAGCACGATCCATATTGTAAGCTTTCTTGCGCTTCCAAGGTATTTTGGACTAAAGGACCCGTACGTGATGGCCATATAGCCAATTATAAAGTACCAATTTATCAAAGGTAAACTGGTAAGGCTGCTCCTTGACATGCTCTTTGATTTCCCAGGATGCTTATTAACAATACTTTCAGTTAGTTGCTTTCCCAAAAGACCACTAGCCACCATGTTTTTATTTCGCAAGAATGGCTATCCAGAGACATTCTCTAAATAAAATGGAAGCTAGAAGCTGTTTTATTTGTCAGCCTACCAGCTGTCTACTTATTCTTTTTCGTTAGAAGATTTTTTTCATTAAAAGACTGTAGTTTTCTGCTACACCTGATCCAATTTTAGTTTTAAAATCAATATGATGGCGAACCCAGCAGACAGCAAGAAAGGTGTTCACTAGCTAGCATACTGCTGTCCATGGGCAATATGGTGCCAATCCCTTGTGTAATGTACTTGTAACCCAGAAACAGAAACCCATCTATAGGACATGATCTCTTTTGGAAGCCTGAACAGTATTTCTGAGTTACCTGAAAGCCTAATCTAATTAGTATCGAAACATTGCCAGCACTGCCTTTGAGTTTCTCTTTTTCGGGAAGGAATACATTTATTATCTTAGGAATTCTGTTATAGTTCTTGCTTCCTTCTACAATGTGTGAACAGAGAGGGGATTTCAGAATCACCTCCTAGTTCTAAAAATCCCAAACCTCCAGAAGTTCTTGGATCTCACCACTAAGTGTCACTGGAGCCTCAGAAATGTTGGGAAAACAAATCCTTTTCATTGGATTTTATTAAAAATTGTGCCATTGTTTCCTCTGTCCAGCACAGATTTTTTTGCAATTGTTCCAGTGCACATCAGGTGTTATTTATTGCCATCAGAACAAGAAATAACCACAGTTTGGATTTATGCTCGGTCACCAATTTAACGTTTACTAATTTGAAGGCAAATAGCTATATCTCAAACAAGACTCATAACAAAAATTTAAGTTTGAAAAATCTGGAAGCTGTGCACTTATCTCTCTCTATAGTACTCATTATGGTAGTCCCGAGCCTTAGGGATTTTGCTGACAGAACATTACATTTTATTTTCTTTATATTTGATTTTCTCCCCATATTTGTCCAAAATAATAAAAGACTTTTATTGGACTTGTTTCCACCAGAAGCTTTCCACAGAGAATTAATTTTTAAATGACTGTGGTTAAGATTCATCATCTACTACGGTAAGTGGTGAAAGATTATGGAAATGTTTTATTTCTTAAACAAATAATTTTATAGATCTCACAGTTTGGAGAACATTGTTTTAAAAACATAAAATGGTATTAAATGCACCCTCCCCCTCATTTTTAAACTTTTACTGCATTGTGACTTCTTTCATATATCTCAACGCTTCCACAAAATTATGCGCCATTTCTTGTCACAGTGGGTTTTTTGTTGTAAAATCCTCAACTTGGTACAGATGATGAAATATGCATCCAAGAAGCTTAAAGCATCATGCATAATGGATTTTAGCCTCTTTTGACTTTTCACAAGACTATTAATGGATATGACTCATAAGTCTATTAGATGGATATGACTGAGAGGATGCTACTTAGAACTAAATAGAGTTTTAAATCTAGATGTCCCAGTATGAATTTTTATTATTGTCTGTTATATATGTTGTCTCAGAGAGAGTTTATGATACAAAGCCCTCATAGTAAGATTACCAGATGCTGTGGACAAACATGACCATCTAAATTTCCCTAAGGCAGATATCTGAGCCACAAAGATCTTGATTTGAACCCAGCGGGATTCTTCTTATAACTGTATAGCAGCAAACAAATACGTTTGCATATTCTTAAGGATTTAGCATTGCCATGTCTTTGCATAACTGCACCATCACGTGATGCCATATTTTTTCATGAGAAACGCAACACTGTAGTTGATCTGCTGGTTTTTTTAACAGCTTCCTTCTTACTCTCTTGAGCATTATCCACATTCCAAAGTAGAGAAGCTCACTCTTGCTCTTCATTTGCTTCCTGTGAATAAACTGACAAGGAAGTTGGAACAAATTTCTTTGGTCATTTCAAATGTTACATGATAGATTTAACAACACTCTCTCGTAAGAGAGCCAGTGATTGACCTGAATGGCTAGGATAGACTTCTGCACTGAACTGGGTTTGGGGACTATAAGGGAATTTTTTTTATAAACACCGACCTAGATTTCTGCTAGATTCCTGCATTCACCAACTGCAAACCGGCCTCTATTTCACCACTGACATATGGTTGCAACCATATGGTCTGGAGGATTATTGTTATTCATTCTTTGAGGAGGAGTGGCTGGAGTCTTAAGAAGGCACTTTTGGAAGTATTCCTCTGTGGCTCACCTATGTTGAAGGAGATGGTCCAAGAGAAATTGAATAGCTCTGGAAATCAAGTAGCACTTATTCAGAATAACAGAAAAGGGATGGATGCTGTTAGGTTTGAAGTGAAGGAAAACAATCTAACCTTTATTCGGAGATAGTTGCAATACAATCTGTCAAACCATACATCCCACACCGTTAAGCAGTTTTAAATCCTGTGGATTTCAATTATAGGTTTTAGCGTGTTGCTATACTTGTTGAACTAAGTAGGGATAAATCTACAGAAGGCCGTGCGTGTTTTGAATTGACTTAGTTGGGGGAAAAGGTCATTTGGCATTTTGCAGTTAAAAAGTCCTGGCATATACAGAAAATGCTAGAAGACTGGAGAGAAGCTAGTGTTGTTTTCATTTTTAAAAACCGCTTAGTTGAACTTCAATGCCTGAGAAAATCCTAGAAAAGACGATCAAAGAGTGGGTTTCCCGCAAGCAGGAAAAAGATGATTGCTAAAAACAAACATGGATTTGTTAAAGCGGGTCAAGCCAGATTAATTTTTAATGCTTTTTTTTTTATAAAGTGACTGTGGCCTTCCGGGTGCGCTTCAAGGTGTTAGTAACTACCTTTAAAGCGCTCCATGGCAATGGACCTAGGTATTTGCAAGACCACCTTCTACCAAACACCTCCCTTCGACCAGTCCGCTCCCACAGAGAGGGCCTCCTTAGGGTACCATCGGCCAGTCAATGCCGGCTGGCGACCCCCAGGGGGAGAGTCTTCTCTGTGGCAGCTCCTGCCCTCTGGAATGACCTACCCCCCGACCTACGTACAGTTGCGGACCTGCGCCTTTTTCGCCGAGCCTTGAAAACCCATTTATTCCGGGCGGCTGGCCTGGCATAGCTTTAATTATGTTTTAGTAAAGGTCTTATATAGGGTATTTTAGAGCAGGCCTTTTATTTAATCTGATTTTAGAATAGAAATTTGAGTATATTTGTTGTGATTTTTATTATCGCTTGTCCACCGCCCTGAGTCCCGTGAGGGAGATAGAACGGTATACAAATTCAAATAAATAAATAAATAAATAAATAGATTAGTTGCCCAAGAGAATGCTGTAGTATAGTGTGCTTAGATTTCAGTAAACATTTGGTAAAGCTAATTATAATCTCCTTCTTGATAAAAGCAAGCAATGGGGATGGATGGTCCTGCCACAGATGGATTTGCATCTGGTTGAACAACTGTACCTACAGTATCTTACAAGGGGATGTATGAAAAGGATCTAGGTGTCATGGCAGATTGCAGGTTAGACATGAGCCACTAGTATACTGCAGCTGCCAAAAGAGCTAATGGAATCAACAGAGATGTATCATAGGAATGAGATCACAGGAAATGACTGCCGTATACCTTGCTGACCATTGGTCAGATTGCAGCTAGAATACTATGTCTGGTTCTGGTCAACATAATACAAGAGGAATGTTAAAGGACCTGAAAGAGTGCAGAGAAGGTCAATGAAGATGGAGAAAGACTTGAACTTCTTATGACAAACAATCCTTTCCATAGAAGACCGTATAATGTGCAGGTCAGATGGAGGGCTGAGAAGATATCTGTAGACCCCTCACATCCTGAACCATTAACTGTTTTAACTTCTTCCCTCGGGATGGCGTGATAGTGCATTGCATGCCAAGACAATTAGACACAGGGACAGTTTTTCTCTCATGCCATCCCTCTGCTGAACACCTAATTCTTGCAGTTGTGTTTAATATCTATGTATAAGCCATATAGTGTGGCTGCAGTATTATTATTTATCCTTATTATCTTCTTTACTTCCCCCTTTAATTGGTATTATTATTATTATTATTATTATTATTATTATTATTATCATCATCATCATCATCATCATCATCATCATCATCATCATCATCTTTGTTGCTTGTGTGTACACTAAGTGCTTCTGTACCTGGAGATAAATTCCTTGGCCAAACTTGGACAAATAAAGGATTCAAATTCAAATTCAATTCAATTCAAAGAACTAGGTATATTTAGCCTAAAGAGAAGATTAAATAGATACATGATAGGTGCTCCTTGACTTATGACCACAGTTGGGACCAGAATTTCCATTGCTAAGCAAGGCAGTTGTGAAGTGAGTTACACCCATTTTTATGACTTTTTTGTCACAGTCAAGTGAATCACTTGGTTATTAAGTGAGTCCAATTTCCCCCCTTGACTTTGCATTTCAGAAGCCAGCTGGAAAGTTTGCAAATGGCGATCCCATTATCCCAGGACACTGCAACTATTGTAAATACATGCCATGTGCAGCGCTCCCAAATTTTGATCACATGACCATGGGGATTCTGTGACTGCAAGGGCCACTTGTAAGTCACTTTTTTTTAGTACATCTGTAATTCCAAATGGTTGCTAAATAAAAGACTGTAAATCCAGGACTACCTGTACTTGAAAGGCTGTCACAAGGAGGGGGGGCGGTTTCAGATTTATTCTTTGTAGCTCCCAAGAATAGGACAAAAACCAATGGATGGGAGCTCTACAGAAAGAGAACCTAACTTGAAATAAAGAGGAATGTACTAACCAGAAGAACTATTAAGCAATGGAAAAGCATGTCTCCCGGAGTTGTGGGTGGTCCATCACTGGAGATTTTAAAGTAAAAGCTAGACAGCCATTTGTCTGGGCTGTTAGGAGGATTCCTGCCCTAGGCAGGTGGTTGAATTAGAAGATTTCCAAAATCTCTTCCAAAACTATGATTCTATGAAATATACAGGTACGTCATAGATGGAAAGGGCAGCATCAACAGTCAGATTTTCAGTCACTCCATTGTTTCCATATCTCAAAAGAGCCAGTGGGCACTTCCAGACAACCAGACATTCTGTTGCCAAGTTGTTACATCAACAATTAAACAAAACCAGGCATTAAGCAATTGTTCTGGCACTTTACCATACCATGATGGAACAGAAATGGCCATTTGCACTTATTTATGATTCTTTGATGCTCACAGAAATCCAACAGCCAAACACAAGAACAACCAGTTCTTCCTTTCCAATGTATGAAAAGGGATGTCTCAGCCAATTAATGCTTATCTGCAACCCAGTACTTTTTTCTCAGTTGTGTCCCAAGGTTGTATTTATTCTAACTTTGCCCCCCCCCCATAAAAAAAAAAGTAAATAGCAAACTTCATATCTGCCCAGAAAGGTGACATTTCCCTAGATATGCAGGTTTTGTACAAGAATCCCTTTAAGTAGTTATGGTAGAACAATAGAAGTGAGGCACCCCTGCAACAGTCATGCAAACACAACTGTGCAAAACATTGGCTCTTCTGTCTGACCCCCTAATTGCTGTAGTTGCACTGAGAACATTTGAGTCATCCAGAATAGAATACACAATAGCAGAGGTGAAAGGGACCTAGGGGGTCTTCAGGTCCAACCTCCTGCTCAAGCAGGAGACTCTATATCATTCTTGACAAATGACTGTCCAATCTCTTCTTAGCCTCCAGTGATGGAGCACCCAGCTTTAGCCTCCAGTCCACCAATCATCTTTTGTTTTTCTTCTCTGCACTCTTTCTCAACGTATTTTTTGTACGGTGGTGACCAAAGCTTCCAAGTGTGGTCTTACCAGGGCAGTATAAAGCGGCACTAGAACTTCATGTGATCTTGATACTGTCCTTCTGTTGACGCAGGCTAGAATTGCATTGGCTTTTTTTTGGCAGCTGCAGCACACTGCTGGCTCATACTGAAGGGATTGTCCACTAGGACTCCTAGATCCCTCTCCCAGTTATTGCTGTTGAGCCAGGTAACACCTATTCTATACCTGTGCTTTTGGTTTTTCCTGCCGCAATCCTCCAATCAGGGATCCTGGAAGCGACTGCCTGGATAGAATTTGTGGCCAACACCCTCACTAAAACTGAAGAATAAACTGAAATCTGGAGAGCAATTCTTCAAGCTAACTTCATCTCCAGCCACATTCTAGACAGGAGACAAGCAGATAAAAGCCACCATGTAGAAAGGCTCAAAGTTGCCATTTTTGTGGTTTGCAAATGGAAGTTCTCTGCATGAAACCTTGAAACCACAGCAGGAAGAAGTCAGAACCAAGTGGTAATAAATGTATTGAAGCTGTATTGACCTAGCATTGGCAGGTGGAGGAGACTCAAATTTCTTTACAAGCAATCCACCTCTGGTAATGCCCAGAGAGAAAACAATAATTACCAGCACCTCAAAGCACTCCAATTTACAAAGCTTAATGTCTGGACTCCCTCAGTCTCTATCTCACAATTGCAATCTCTTTCCATCACAGATACTTAGACAACATTATCCTTAACTGAGTGGGATCTGGGATCTGCATTTTTATCTATTCATGTGTCAGACAATAAGTTCCCATGGAAACATGGTTAATCCCAGAGATACTCTTATGTATCACCTGGGGGTATTAATCATCCTTTGCTAAATCTCAGGTTTAGGCCAGACTGGACTCAGGGCAAATCAAGGTTCTTTTCACAAAAATCTAAGAGGAAACCTATAAAGCTATGTCCAACTCCTCCATTGCTCTGTGCCACTGGAGATTGGACAATTTCCCCCAAATTGGTTGCCTTCTCTTCATCTCATGCAGGTACTGCTTATATGACAAAGCAGCAGCCAGCTGAGGAGAAAGGGTGCTAATTGGGGCATGAACTGCTACAATACTGCCCTATCACAAGTTTGCATCACCCTCCTAGCTCTTACTCCTAGAAGAGCACTGCCAGAAAACGATCACAACTGGAGTCTCTTGTGTGCAAAAATTGCTCTGTCCTGGTGACAGATCCATAAATCTCATACTGGCCATCTACCCGAAATAAAGGAATCCAAAGGAGTTGGGCTTGTATGCCCTTTGCTGAGCCTAGAACATTCTCCCCCTCCTTTAAGAAGAAAAGATTGGCTCATTTCCCACTGGCAGGAATATCAGAGCAGAGTGTCCATCCATTTCTGAGTCCCAGGAGCCTCAATAAGTTGAAAGTTCTAGAGGTAAACTATTCCAGCCCTGTCTGCCTTATCAGGAAATAGGAGCTCAGTGCCAATAGATGCAGTGGTTGAAATGTTGGGACTTACTACTGCTTTAGTTTTGCCCTGGTCATTTGCTTCTCTACCTGTCCTATCTTAAAAAGTGGTTATGAAGGGGGGAAGCATCTAAAAAAAATATTTCCCATAAATAACATGATTATTATGGACACCCTCAGTGTCCAGCATTGTGGTTAATGCATGGCATCAAGTTTAATGAAGATATTTTGAGGATGTCCTTCAGTGTTGATCTTACATTGACCCATGTTTCAAAAGTCATTCTTGGTCTTTCTGTTTTGCAGCCTGGAAAATGCATTGGGTGTGCAATCTGCCAGTAGTACTGTTGGCACCGCAGAGCACAGAACCTGTATCCAAACCCAGCACCTGTTTGAGAACTGGCAATCAGAAAATCCCCTAGGCATCACATAGGTACTGTTGCATTTCCTGGGCTTTACTTTGTAGATGTATTTATTCACCCAAAGATCATATAATGCAAAAAAAAATGTTTTTTAAAAAAAACTATGATTTTTTAAAAAAAAACCAAATTGTAGAAGAAAGTATAAATATACAGATAAGCAATAAAACAGCCTAGGCTTGTTCTAATAGGTTCTGGTGCAATACAGTGAGGACAGAAAGCCTGCAATTCTTCTCGTGATTTCAGAGTGCTGGTTTGACAGCAAGAGGTCCTTGTGTTCTGCTTTCTATTAGATATAGGAGGAGTTCTAAAATCAGCATATGAAATCTTGTAGAAGAGGCAATACAGAAATGCATAGACTAGAGACTCAGTTTCTTCAATTTCTCATCATATATTCACTCTGAAATGGGAATGATGTTGTACATTCCTTCTAGAGGTTA
Source organism: Protobothrops mucrosquamatus (assembly GCF_001527695.2). Taxonomy (NCBI): domain Eukaryota; kingdom Metazoa; phylum Chordata; class Lepidosauria; order Squamata; family Viperidae; genus Protobothrops; species Protobothrops mucrosquamatus. Next base: position 130,457 of record NW_015387317.1, read on the forward strand.
GGCCACTGAAGTAAGCTAGGGAGAAAGCTCTACAATGCCTTAAGTATGTATAGATACTTTGATGGCGTGAACTCTTTTCTATTATTCTCCAATTCCTAAGTGTCTGAGACTCATAATTTATCTAGAGAAATTTCTAATGTCAGTTTCGATCCCGTCAATAACCAGTACTAGCAAAAATTGGCTTGAAAAGGCCCTAGCAACTACACTTCTAGATCTGGATCGTCTAGGCTGACCTGAAATTATCAAAGGGAATCAGAGCAGTTAAAAATTCCTAGCTAACTTTAGTTTTAGCCAATAACTGAGTTCATGAACACAGGATTTCCATTACCTTTACATCATGCAGATGGGTTAGAGCACGGGTGTCAAACTTGCGATGTCATATGACATGTCGTGACATATCGTGACTTTTTTTCCTACTGCCAGCAATGGGGTGAGCGCGGTTTTGGCGTGACGCATCCGGCCTGCGGGCCGCCAGTTTGACACCCCTGGTTAGAGGCACAACAAGGGATAAGATAGTTCCCCTTAAATGTAAGGTGCAAATGTGAGAATCATACAGCATATGCGAAATTGTGTTTAATTTAAATATCTTAATGGTTTCTTGCTGTATAACATCTTCCTCATGAACAGAAGAAACTCAACAGTGTCCCTGTATTTCTGCCTTTTCAGTAGTTCACCTATTTTCTTCATAATCTAGAGGAATGGACAGTCTGTCCAAGAGATTTAAACATCCTGATTTATTCTATTAGGTTTTCAGGTCTACATTAGTAATGTTTATGGTACCAGACTGTCTTCAAAAAAGTCATCATCTTGACTTTGGAGTAGCTGATGCTAGTGATAATATGCTACTAAAGCTCAACAACTTCTCTAGAGTTCAGCCAGTATAGTACAATGAATAGCCATGCCACCAGCATGCAGACCATAGTTATTATCTAGGCTGGATAATCTTAGGAAGACTATAGCTGAGTTTGCCACTTACCTTCAGAGCCTATCTTTAGGTATATAGTCAAAGACTTATTAAAAAAAAAAGAAAAGTAATATATTCTAATGACAATGCTTCTTCCAGGAGAGAAGAGGCAGCTTTGTAATCACAGCACCCTCAACTGAGTGCACAGCCTTGCCATCCCCTTCTCATTCAGAGAATTCCCATCTGCTCCAAGCCTAACCAGAATTTGAATTTGCAATGCATCCTAGAAGGCTCTCGGAATAGATTTGATCCCAATACAGATATCTGCTTCCAACATTAGGCTTTATTTGGGTTCTGCAAGTTTTCATTTGCACAAAATTTTGCCACTGCAGCAGAAAGAAGACATGAGCTCCTTGTTGGAACAAACCCTCACTATCAGAATAGAAGGAAGCCATGATCTGGTGTAATGAAACCACCAAACACCAACACCACCACCAATCGATCAGCCCAATTTGCAAAACTGAAGCTATGTCTAGTAATAGTCTTGGCTAAGAGTACTCCTGAACCAACATGCTGCTCTTATTTTAATAAAGTAGACCCTCTGGCCACTATCAACGTCATGTTTATCGTTGTCCTCTTTCCAAAGAGGCTTTGAAGAATTTATGCCTAGATCTGACATCTTTATATTCCCTTGAAAAACCAAAATAGCCATAGAATGGGCAATTTGTAGCTTCACACCACCCACCTAGCTTCATTCAGTAGTTGGAATAACCCAGCACATTTGGCTAAAGTATTGTTATCTAGTTTGTGGCTCAGCATGAATCCAGCCGGTGTGATCACTTCATGGTGATTTGTTCACACTTGGACAAGTGGATTAATTGAATGAATCATGAATAAGGGAACTATGAACAACCATCTGATCTTTGCTTATGTCCCTGCACCCAAATGGCACAAAACATCTCATCTCATCTCAAGTAGTGAGCTATGTTTTAGACTCAGAGGGCTCCTTTGGATGAAGTTTGATTATTATACCTGTTTGCTTTTTATAAATGCAGTAAGAGTCTATGGTGGGTGAAGATTAAGCAGAGCTGAAGCTCCCTCAATCATCCATACGAGCGAAAGAAGAGATAGGCCATAGGTCACCAAGCATGTCAGCATCAGAGATGAGTCATTTATATTCCTACTAGCTTCTTAACACAGGTATTGTTTTCCTTGAATATAAATAATTTCAGGGCTGGTAAACCTAATTTGTTTCAAGGTGTGTCTGAACATTTAAATGATATGTTTCATGGCTACAGCCACAATTAGAGGAAACTGCTTTTTTATGTGAAAAAGCAGGCCATATGGAGCAAATTTGCCTTGGTTGTTGCTGCTCCAGCTATTTTTTTCTATTGTACAGAAAATTAGAATGTAATAGAAATACAGTTGGTTTCACCCATTAATGCCATAATGTGGTTATGGTTTAATGTAAGCCTAAGAGATCTTGGCTGCAAGTGCTATTGTCATCTGGATTTTTGAACCCCAGATCTGGCAGCCTTATTGAATAGTTGAACCTGTCTATTGCAATATTAGTTTATTGACTAATATTCAGTTTGAACTGGGCCTCACAGTTAAAACAAGACACATTTTAGTGTAGTAGCAAATGTTTTTCTACAAGAGTACATTAAGTAAGTCTCTGAAGATTGCAGAGAGTATGATCATAATATAATCGCATTAGTACCGAAACAGGGCTGAAATTTTAGGCTTGATTTTTAAGGGTTTTTTTGGGGTAAAAGGGGAAGAAGTTGAAAGGAATCCAGTTAAGTGCCAAGTTCTGTTTTAATGGGTTTCTGTTTTGTGAATGGCCATTAATAAAGCAACTAATAACTTCTGGTTATCATCTGTCTCACTTTTAATATCTTTACCCTAAAACCTCTATGATTTAAAATGCCTTTACCCTCTTTGAAAGCAAGTAGGATAGATTTCATAATTAAAGAATACAATTATTTTACAAGAACTATGAGATACAAGTTAGCCCTTGATCTGTTTCACTTTATATCACCACCATTATTTCATTACTATGCCATGAATATGAGATTGAACAGAGCTGGGAGGGAAGAAAATGCAGTCAGCCTAACAGGAGACAAGGAAGCTGACAAGGCTGGTTTATAGTTCTGGCTAGAGATCAAAGAGGGAGAATCATCCCCTTCTCACTTCAGTCCCTCCCTCTGTCCTCACCCTTATCCAGCAAGATCCTCGTCGGAATTACCTGCTGCCTAAAATCAGGAATTCTCCACTGGTTCTGCTGGCATCTTGCCTTGGACAACAGATATTTGCAGAATCAAGTATGCAAGACCACCAAGTTCTAAGCTACAAACAGCAATTAATATTTTTGAAAAGGATGTAGATTTGGAATGGAAAGCCTAGCATCTAGAGGTTTTACAGAATGATAGATTAAAAGCTTTTACTGGAGGGAAGAAAGAGACTATATTAATAAGTAAATTTTCATCCCATTTCTTTTTTTTTTTAATAAAAGTTTTTGAAGGGCAAGCCATTATATCCCACTCAGAAAATCTCTGGTGCCTGGACAAGATTGAGGAGGAATGTTGGTACACTGATACTGCAGGCTAAAACTATTTTCACCATAATAGAATTCAATACAACTTGTCCTCACAGAAAATATAGCACAGGAAAATTGCAATAAACAACATGGCCGTCATAAAACAAGTCTGCAAAATGTCTGCAATAAAGGCAGTCATTGCCCGTGAACTATGGATTGGCAATGGTGCTCTGATTAGTGAACCAGAGGCTGCAGAGAGGGGAAGAAAGCTAATATAGAGTAATTACAACGCTAAAAAGAAATTCACAGTCAGCCAGATCGCAGAATGTTGGACAAGCACCATCCCTGCAGGATACTCTGGTTAATAATTGTCTCTTTGTCTCCTGCCCTAGCCCAATGACAGAAATCAAAAATGGATCTGTATTTTCTGGTTGTTCCTCAGCAATAGCCAGTGTCCAATTAACATTAGGAAAGCCTAGGATTTCCATAAACTTTTCCTTGGGGTGATATTCTTATCTATTATTTGTCAGAGGAAAACAAGAATTAGCCACCCTTCAGCTTTTCTCATGGTACAGAAGTGCAATAATATGCCATTTTATACTATTAAGAAAAATCTATTTCCCTCTTTTTCTCTCTTTTCCAATAAGCTTTTTTTTAATAAAGAGATGTTGCTATATTTTTCCTTAAAATATTCTCCACAAACAAAATTGCATGTTGCACAGCTATCCTTTGTGCTTCAGGATTTCCGCAAGGTTTATTTTTTGAATTAAACTTAATTCAAAATGGTGTCTTTTTAAATTTTTCTAAAACTGGGCTGAAAGGAGAATCTGAAATGGAAGGGCTAAAAATCCACCAGCTGGATAAACTAGGTGGGACCAGAAAGTTCAGTCTCACTGTTGGGCCTCTATCTTACAGTAATGCTTTGTTTTTTACTGGGGAATCCTTGAAACAAGAGTTGCATCAGTACTATTGGAGATTTAAATTATCCTTCCTCTCTCAGCCTGTGACACCTCCCTAAGACTCTATTGCACCTCCCTAAGACTGTATGGTCTCATTTTCAAAACTCAAAAGAAATCACTGAATATAGCTACACATTTTTGTTCCAAGTTCCAGACGAATTTAGCTAGCTATTAAGGTCAACTCCCACTTGGCAAACAAAGGGCTAAAAATTGTCTTTGTGACGCTTGGCTTCCGTTGAAAGGTATGTCATTTAAGCAACCATGATCAGGAAGAAGAATGTCGGCAACAAGAGATACTGATATTTAGATACTTAAGATTTTGCAATAATGAAACAACTACGAACATGTCTTATCATTTGGGAGTTGTAGACTCTAACACCGGGACAGACTTCTCTGTCTCCCATCTTCCCCATTCTTTTCCCTTCAAGAGGGACAAACCCTGACCTGCAGCAAATGAGGAAAGTCCATCCCACACCCGCTCAGTCTGTGCAAGGCTAAGATAAAACTTCTGCATCCGTTCTTTTCTTGCAAACTCCCTTCCTGCTACTGATTAATAAGACAGCACAGTTCATGCATAACCCCAACTTTGCAAGGCTCCTGGGCCTTGAAGATTCACAGATATCTGGCTTTGATCAGGTGTTCCTGTTTAAACCAGAACAAAGCTGCCAACCCACAAATTCCAATATCAGATCTCAGGTAGAAAAATGAGGAAGTTCTCTCCCCACATACCACCTTCCTATCAGCAGCTAAACTCAGGCAGAAAGTTCCAAGACGGCATCTCATCTGAGCTAGAGTGGGAAAGAAACATAAGGAATTGTGTTGACATTTAACACAAGCAATACATCCTTGTTTGGACATATCTGGCTTGAGAGGCTGTCCTAAGGAATTATTTGAGTCCCAACATCAACCTATTGATACATTTTATTACTAATTACTGCGTTTATATTTCACCTTTCCTCTTCAGAGCTTAAGGTAGCATATGGAATATCCCTGCCTTCCACATTATCCTAACGATAACCCTGTGAAGTAGAATGGGCTGTGAGAGAATGACCAACCCAAAGTCAAATTCTGTAGTAGAAAGGATGTGGGGAAAGGATGAGCTAGCAAGGTGGAGGGAAAGTGTATGGCATCCAGACAGGTCATTTTGAAAATACCTACTAAGTGAAACCAACCAGCTGGCAAGGAAAATGGACTGCCCACAATTTCTTATAACAAAAGGGTGAGAGAAATAAATTCACAATTTAAACTTTAGGGAGCTCTTTTAGAAAACCAAGCACTTACCTTCCTGTCAAAGCATCATATTCCTAGAGTGGCCTTTCTCAGTGAGCGAGGCCTCAGAGCTCATCCTATCATTTCCTTAACTGTAAACCCTGGTAATTTTCTTTATACAACAGGCCTTCACAACGTTACCTTTGTTTCATCCCCAGCCCTTACCTGAGGAAACTTAAAGTTGTCTTCAGCTGTGAAATTTTAGTTTTTCCTTTTCTCCCAACACAATTTTTGCCATTTATGCAATTGAGCACACTTTATTGACCATGTGGCTAATGACACATTGGGATTGGAATCTGCCTGATTCTTCTGGTCACTTTAGGCTGCTGCAAATATGATCCCTCACCTCTGGTGCTGGGCACTTGCCTCCATGACCATTTTGACTAGGCTGCAAGAGAAATGAGGCATCAAACTTCCATGGAGGCATCTGCCCATGTAATGGCTGACTTTGCTTTCCAAAGATCTGCTAGAACTGCTGTTTCCTTGCCACATTATTTGAGAGAATTCACTCATTATATTGGTTGCTTCCATGTATGGCCTTCCTGGGTAACTGTTGTAGACTCAGCCTGAAGGAGGAGCATAACACGAAGACATGCTTATTGTAAGAATGGTTGCCTGCTTTACAAGAAATAGGGGCCCCAAGAAATGGGGAAGCAAATGTTTTATAGAAATTGAGAGTTACAAGACAGGATATCCTAGGGATCTGATTTGCTGGCCAATTTACTGAAGCTAGGCTTCAGTTCCTATACTTGGGTTTACTTGTATTGTTAGGCAAAGTGGGCTTTTCAAGAGGGCAGCAGTGCTAAGAAACTTCATTGTTAAAGATGATGAGACTTTGAGGTGTGATTGAGGATGGAATACTTGGGGTTTCTTATGTCACAGTTCCATTATAAGGGCTGCCCTTAGGATGTGCTGTGAGCTGGTGAGGAGGCTTTTATTCTTTGGTTTAGATGGAGTCACAGGGGAGAGTTAATAATAATAATAATAGTAGTAGTAGTAGTAGTAGTAGTAGTAGTAGTAGTAGTAGTAGTAAAGTTGGAAGGTACCTTGAAGGTCATCTAGTCCAACCCCCTGCTCAGGCAGGAAACCCTATACCATTTCGGACAAATGGCTGTCCAGTCTCTTCTTTAAAACTTCCAGTGTTGGAGCATTCAGCGCTTCTGGAGGCAGGTTGTTCCACTGGTTAATTGTTCTCACTGTCAGGAAGTTTCTCCTTAGTTCTAGGTTGCTTCTCTCTTTGGTTAGCTTCCACCCGTTGCTTCTTGTCCTGCCTTCAGGCGCTTTGGACAATAGCTTGACTCCCTCTTCTTTATGGCAGCCTCTGTCTGGGGACAGAGGGGATCAATTTAGTGCTGATAGGATTAGGCAAAGTTATGAACCGAGTTTGACCCAGATCATATCTGAAAGGAGGGAAAAGAGTGAAACTTCCATTTTGTTTGTTAGATTTATTTTTTTCACACTATACCTGATATTGTATCAAGTGCTTTTCGGATACAGATTTAGCGCCTACCTATCTATCCCTATCCCAGTTAAGGAGACTGACTGGTAACACTTTGTGAGAGTGGAAGCCAAATCAAAGGAACTCACCAGTTATTTTCCATAACTTTTCCCGCCTTAAAATGGTAAGCACAACACGTCTTGGAAGCTTCCCCCTTTCCCCAATGCAAGGAGTGCCCTCTGCTGACGTGCAAAGACTAGGGCCTCCAGGACTAGAAATACAGGTAGTCCTCGGCTTACGATCACAATTGGGGCCAGAGTTCTTAAGTCTTGCCCGATTTTTTTGCGGTGGTTGTTAAGTGAATCATGCAGTTGTTAAGTGAATCTGGCTCCCCCCACTGACTTTGCAAAGCAGAAGCTGGCTGAGAAGGGCACAAATGGTGATCGTCATTTGTGGGGGGACAATGCAACTGTCATAAATACCTGCCAGTTGACAAGTACCCACACTTTGATCACATGATCTTGGGGATGCTGCGATGATCGAAAGTACAAGGACCGGTTGTAAGTCACTTTTTTCCCCCAGTAGTATTGTAACTTCTAATGTTCACTAAATGAACGGTTGTAAGTCAAAGACTACCTGTAAGGCTCTTGTCCCTTCACCTCCAGCAGATACCCCTGGGTCTATTAGTTTGCAGTGGCATCATGCTGATTTTTATGCTTTTATGATGAATAGCTTGGCGTCACTTTCTGAATCCAGGGGTATGTAAACAAACAGATAAATGAATAAATAAAGAATATAAAAATAGGATATTCAGACTCATGTCAACTTAAAATAAAGGCATGCCGGTCTTTGTGTTCACCACAGCCATTGAGAAGATAGTCATTACTTGGCAACGTTTGATTATTACAGAAATTACCTTCCACCTTTGGAAGCCATTGGCTGAATTTCTGCAATAGAATTGTCACTGCCTTTCCAATTGTATGTGGCAATATAGGAAGTACCATATGGATTTTATTCTGTCCTGCAGAAAGAGCTCTGCTCAAGATGCTAAAATGGCTTGGTCATATTTGATAGGTTACTGCAGGATATTCTCTTTAAAGCTTATCCCTCCTCTTATAGCTGGAAATGAATAGAAAAAGGTGGCCACATTGATAATATAGTGCCAATAAGTCTTCTCTCCCAAGAATGAAAGTTCACAGTCCACTGGCTTGTCTAATGATACTTCCAAAATTGAGCCCAATCCTTAAGAACTGATTACAGCTTAAGCCCCAACTCACATTAAGCCTTCAAATAATATTTGGTAGGCATATAATGCCACAGCTTAATAACTTCTCTAATTTCAGACTGTTGACCTGGTAGTCCTAGCACCAATGAACAAACACAGGCCTGTGCCTGCTGGAGGAATCCAGCTATTCTACCCTGGCATTCTGCTTCTGATGGCGTGCTGGCTACGCCCTTTTCTTGTGCTTGGAAAGGTAACATTATCAAACAGCTGCTTGAAATATCTTAGGCCACCCAGTAGTTGCTAAGCTACATCTGCAAGTCTCACAGGACAAGTTGGAGCAGTTCATGCTAACAGAGTTAGCAACACCTCTGTGGGTGGTTCACAGACAGCGTTCAACCCAGTTCTTCCCTCGTCACTCCCAACTTGCGTCAGAAGGAAGATGAGGTTGGGGTTGTTTCATGTAGGTCATGTTTCCTCCATGGCAGGTTTAGAAAGAGAGTCATCTCGTATGCATAATGAACTGCAGTGATTAATTGATCGTTGCTAGTTCTGAGCAAGGAAGAGATCACTCCCTTGCTATGCCATTATAGGACTGAGAAGAGCAAATTTAGAATTTCTTTATATAAGGACCTGGAGGTAGGAAACTGAAAACAGATCTTGAATGTCTGAATGAAAATTCCAGCTCCACTGTGACTTTCTTAGCTGTCTTCTATGGTTCTCTCCGCATGTTGCCTGAGCACATAGAAGGGGAGAGCAGAATTGTGCCCATCAGCTCCATCTGCAAACCCCTTTGTAGGCAGTGGGTGTCTCTTTCTACCTTTTGCTACAGGCACAAGGNATTTTTGAACCCCAGATCTGGCAGCCTTATTGAATAGTTGAACCTGTCTATTGCAATATTAGTTTATTGACTAATATTCAGTTTGAACTGGGCCTCACAGTTAAAACAAGACACATTTTAGTGTAGTAGCAAATGTTTTTCTACAAGAGTACATTAAGTAAGTCTCTGAAGATTGCAGAGAGTATGATCATAATATAATAGCATTAGTACCGAAACAGGGCTGAAATTTTAGGCTTGATTTTTAAGGGGTTTTTTTGGGGTAGAAGGGGAAGAAGTTGAAAGGAATCCAGTTAAGTGCCAAGTTCTGTTTTAATGGCTTTCTGTTTTGTGAATGGCCATTAATAAAGCAACTAATAACTTCTGGTTATCATCTGTCTCACTTTTAACATCTTCACCCTAAAACCTCTATGATTTAAAATGCCTTTACCCTCTTTGAAAGCAAGTAGGATAGATTTCATAATTAAAGAATACAATTATTTTACAAGAACTATGAGATACAAGTTAGCCCTTGATCTGTTTCACTTTATATCACCACCATTATTTCATTACTATGCCATGAATATGAGATTGAACAGAGCTGGGAGGGAAGAAAATGCAGTCAGCCTAACAGGAGACAAGGAAGCTGACAAGGCTGGTTTATAGTTCTGGCTAGAGATCAAAGAGGGAGAATCATCCCCTTCTCACTTCAGTCCCTCCCTCTGTTCTCACCCTTATCCAGCAAGATCCTCATTGGAATTACCTGCTGCCTAAAATCAGGAATTCTCCACTGGTTCTGCTGGCATCTTGCCTTGGACAACAGATATTTGCAGAATCAAGTATGCAAGACCACCAAGTTCTAAGCTACAAACAGCAATTAATATTTTTGAAAAGGATGTAGATTTGGAATGGAAAGCCTAGCATCTAGAGGTTTTACAGAATGATAGATTAAAAGCTTTTACTGGAGGGAAGAAAGAGACTATATTAATAAGTAAATTTTCATCCCATTTCTTTTTTTTTTTAATAAAGGTTTTTGAAGGGCAAGCAATTATATCCCACTCAGAAAATCTCTGGTGCCTGGACAAGATTGAGAAGGAATGTTGGTACACTGATACTGCAGGCTAAAACTATTTTCACCATAATAGAATTCAATACAACTTGTCCTCACAGAAAATATAGCACAGGAAAATTGCAATAAACAACATGGCCGTCATAAAACAAGTCTGCAAAATGTCTGCAATAAAGGCAGTCATTGCCCGAGAACTATGGATTGGCAATGGTGCTCTGATTAGTGAACCAGAGGCTGCAGAGAGGGGAAGAAAGCTAATATAGAGTGATTACAACGCTAAAAAGAAATTCACAGTCAGCCAGATCGCAGAATGTTGGACAAGCACCATCCCTGCAGGATACTCTGATTAATAATTGTCTCTTTGTCTCCTGCTCTAGCCCAATGACAGAGATCAAAAATGGATCTGTATTTTCTGGTTGTTCCTCAGCAATAGCCAGTGTCCAACTAACATTAGGAAAGCCTAGGATTTCCATAAACTTTTCCTTGGGGTGATATTCTTATCTATTATTTGTCAGAGGAAAACAAGAAATAGCCAGTCTTCAGCTTTTCTCATGGTACAGAAGTGCAATAATATGCCATTTTATACTATTAAGAAAAATCTATTTCCCTCTTTTTCTCTCTTTTCCAATAAACTTTTTTTTAATAAAGAGATGTTGCTATATTTTCCTTAAAATATTCTCCACAAACAAAATTGCATGTTGCACAGCTATCCTTTGTGCTTCAGGATTTCCGCAAGGTTTATTTTTTGAATTAAACTTAATTCATAATGGTGTCTTTTTAAATTTTTCTAAAACTGGGCTGAAAGGAGAATCTGAAATGGAAGGGCTAAAAAATCCACCAGCTGGATAAACTAGGTGGGACCAGAAAGTTCAGTCTCACTGCTGGGCCTCTATCTTACAGTAATGCTTTGTTTTTTACTGGGGAATCCTTGAAACAAGAGTTGCATCAGTACTATTGGAGATTTAAATTATCCTTCCTCTCTCAGCCTGTGACACCTCCCTAAGACTCTATTGCACCTCCCTAAGACTGTATGGTCTCATTTTCAAAACTCAAAAGAAATCACTGAATATAGCTACACATTTTTTTTCCAAGTTCCAGACGAATTTAGCTAGCTATTAAGGTCAACTCCCACTTGGCAAACAAAGGGCTAAAAATTGTCTCTGTGACGCTTGGCTTCCGTTGAAAGGTATGTCATTTAAGCAACCATGATCAGGAAGAAGAATGTCGGCAACAAGAGATACTGATATTTAGATACTTAAGATTTTGCAATAATGAAACAACTACGAACATGATGGCCCGTTGCCTGGAGGCCGTAAGGGTCTGGATGGGGAGGAACAGACTCAGACTCAACCCTTCCAAGACCGAGTGGCTGTGGATGCCAGCGCCTCGGCATAGTCAGCTGATCCCATTGCTGACTATAGGGGGCGAAACCCTGGCCCCCTCAGAGAGGGCACGCAACTTGGGAGTCCTCCTGGACTCACGGCTGACATTGGAAGATCACTTGTCGGCCGTGACCAGGGGGGCGTTTTATCAGGTTCGCCTGATACACCAGTTGCGACCTTTTC
>NW_015387317.1:143057-237242 GCF_001527695.2 Protobothrops mucrosquamatus
AGGGATTTTAAAGGGATTTTATAATTTAAATCTAATACAGGTCATTTAATATATATTTTAATTTGGTTTTTAGATATTTATTGTATTGTACTGTTTTTATTTACCTGTAAGCCGCCCTGAGTCCCTCGGGAGAAGGGCGGGGTATAAATGGGAACAAATAAATAAATAAATAAATAAATAAATAAATAAATAAATAAAATAAATTTGGGAGTTGTAGACTCTAACACCGGGACAGACTTCTCTGTCTCCCATCTTCCCCATTCTTTTCCCTTCAAGAGGGACAAACCCTGACCTGCAGCAAATGAGGAAAGTCCATCCCACACCCGCTCAGTCTGTGCAAGGCTAAGATAAAACTTCTGCATCCGTTCTTTTCTTGCAAACTCCCTTCCTGCTACTGATTAATAAGACAGCACAGTTCATGCATAACCCCAACTTTGCAAGGCTCCTGGGCCTTGAAGATTCACAGATATCTGGCTTTGATCAGGTGTTCCTGTTTAAACCAGAACAAAGCTGCCAACCCACAAATTCCAATATCAGATCTCAGGTAGAAAAATGAGGAAGTTCTCTCCCCACATACCACCTTCCTATCAGCAGCCAAACTCAGGCAGAAAGTTCCAAGACGGCATCTCATCTGAGCTAGAGTGGGAAAGAAACATAAGGAATTGTGTTGACATTTAACACAAGCAATACATCCTTGTTTGGACATATCTGGCTTGAGAGGCTGTCCTAAGGAATTATTTGAGTCCCAACATCAACCTATTGATACATTTTATTACTAATTACTGCGTTTATATTTCACCTTTCCTCTTAAGGTAGCTTAAGGTAGCATATGGAATATCCCTGCCTTCCATATTATCCTCACGATAACCCTGTGAAGTAGGATGGGCTGTGAGATAATGACCAACCCAAAGTCAAATTCTGTAGTAGAAAGGATGTGGGGAAAGGATGAGCTAGCAAGGTGGAGGGAAAGTGTATGGCATCCAGACAGGCCATTTTGAAAATACCTACTAAGTGAAACCAACCAGCTGGCAAGGAAAATGGACTGCCCACAATTTCTTATAATAAAACGGTGAGAGAAATAAATTCACAATTTAAACTTTAGGGAGCTCTTTTAGAAAACCAAGCACTTACCTTCCTGTCAAAGCATCATATTCCTAGAGTGGCCTTTCTCAGTGAGCGAGGCCTCCTCTGTCTCAGAGCTCATCCTATCATTTCCTTAACTGTAAACCCTGGTAATTTTCTTTATACAACAGGCCTTCACAACGTTACCTTTGTTTCATCCCCAGCCCTTACCTGAGGAAACTTAAAGTTGTCTTCAGCTGTGAAATTTTAGTTTTTCCTTTTCTCCCAACACAATTTTTGCCATTTATGCAATTGAGCACACTTTATTGACCATGTGGCTAATGACACATTGGGATTGGAATCTGCTTGATTCTTCTGGTCACTTTAGGCTGCTGCAAATATGATCCCTCACCTCTGGTGCTGGGCACTTGCCTCCATGACCATTTTGACTAGGCTGCAAGAGAAATGAGGCATCAAACTTCCATGGAGGCATCTGCCCATGTAATGGCTGACTTTGCTTTCCAAAGATCTGCCAGAACTGCTGTTTCCTTGCCACATTATTTGAGAGAATTCACTCATTATATTGGTTGCTTCCATGGGTAACTGTTGTAGACTCAGCCTGAAGGAGGAGCATAACATGAAGACATGCTTATTGTTAAGAATGGTTGCTTGCTTTACAAGAAATAGGGTCCCCAAGAAATGGGGAAGCAAATGTTTTATAGAAATTGAGAGTTACAAGACAGGATATCCTAGGGATCTGATTTGCTGGCCAATTTACTGAAGCTAGGCTTCAGTTCCTATACTTGGGTTTACTTGTATTGTTAGGCAAAGTGGGCTTTTCAAGAGGGCAGCAGTGCTGAGGAACTTCATTGTTAAAGATGATGAGACTTTGAGGTGTGATTGAGGATGGAATACTTGGGGTTTCTTATGTCGCAGTTCCATTATAAGGGCTGCCCTTAGGATGTGCTGTGAGCTGGTGAGGAGGCTTTTATTCTTTGGTTTAGATGGAGTCACAGGGGAGAGTTAATAATAATAATAATAATAATAATAATAATAATAATAATAATAATAATAATAATAGTAGTAGTAGTAGTAGTAGTAGTAGTAGTAGTAGTAGTAGTAGTAAATTTGGAAGGGACCTTGAAGGTCATCTAGTCCAACCCCCTGCTCAGGCAGGAAACCCTATACCATTTCGGACAAATGGCTGTCCAGTCTCTTCTTTAAAACTTCCAGTGTTGGAGCATTCAGCGCTTCTGGAGGCAGGTTGTTCCACTGGTTAATTGTTCTCACTGTCAGGAAGTTTCTCCTTAGTTCTAGGTTGCTTCTCTCTTTGGTTAGCTTCCACCCGTTGCTTCTTGTCCTGCCTTCAGGCGCTTTGGAGAATAGCTTGACTCCCTCTTCTTTATGGCAGCCTCTGTCTGGGGACAGAGGGGATCAATTTAGAGCTGATAGGATTAGGCAAAGTTATGAACCGAGTTTGACCCAGATCATATCTGAAAGGAGGGAAAAGAGTGAAACTTCCATTTTGTTTGTTAGATTTATCTTTTTCACACTATACCTGATATTGTATCAAGTGCTTTTCGGATACAGATTTAGCGCCTACCTATCTATCCCTATCCCAGTTAAGGAGACTGACTGGTAACACTTTGTGAGAGTGGAAGCCAAATCAAAGGAACTCACCAGTTATTTTCCATAACTTTTCCCGCCTTAAAATGGTAAGCACAACACGTCTTGGAAGCTTCCCCCTTTCCCCGATGCAAGGAGTGCCCTCTGCTGACGTGCAAAGACTAGGGCCTCCAGGACTAGAAATACAGGTAGTCCTCGGCTTACGATCACAATTGGGGCCAGAGTTCTTAAGTCTTGCCCGATTTTTTTTGCGGTGGTTATTAAGGGAATCATGCAATTGTTAAGTGAATCTGGATCCCCCCACTGACTTTGCAGAGCAGAAGCTGGCTGAGAAGGGCACAAATGGTGATCTTCATTTGCGGGGGGGACATTGCAACTGTCATAAATACCTGCCAGTTGACAAGTACCCACACTTTGATCACATGATCTTGGGGATGCTGCGATGATCGAAAGTACAAGGACCGGTTGTAAGTCACTTTTTTCCCCCAGTAGTATTGTAACTTCTAATGTTCACTAAATGAACGGTTGTAAGTCAAAGACTACCTGTAAGGCTCTTGTCCCTTCACCTCCAGCAGATACCCCTGGGTCTATTAGTTTGCAGTGGCATCATGCTGATTTTTATGCTTTTATGATGAATAGCTTGGCGTCACTTTCTGAATCCAGGGATATGTAAACAAACAGATAAATGAATAAATAAAGAATATAAAAATAGGATATTCAGACTCATGTCAACTTAAAATAAAGGCGTGCCGGTCTTTGTGTTCACCACAGCCATTGAGAAGATAGTCATTACTTCGCAACGTTTGACTATTACAGAAATTACCTTCACCTTTGGAAGCCATTGGCTGAATTTCTGCAATACAATTGTCACTGCCTTTCCAATTTTATGTGGCAATATAGGAAGTACCAATATGGATTTTATTCTGTCCTGCAGAAAGAGCTCTGCTCAAGATGCTAAAATGGCTTGGTCGTATTTGATAGGTTACTGCAGGATATTCTCTTTAAAGCTTATCCCTCCTCTTATAGCTGGAAATGAATAGAAAAAGGTGGCCACATTGATAATATAGTGCCAATAACTCTTCTCTCCCAAGAATGAAAGTTCACAGTCCACTGGCTTGTCTAATGATACTTCCAAAATTGAGCCCAATCCTTAAGAACTGATTACAGCTTAAGCCCCAACTCACATTAAGCCTTCAAATAATATTTGGTAGGCATATAATGCCACAGCTTAATAACTTCTCTAATTTCAGACTGTTGACCTGGTAGTCCTAGCACCAATGAACAAACACAGGCCTGTGCCTGCTGGAGGAATCCAGCTATTCTACCCTGGCATTCTGCTTCTGATGGCGTGCTGGCTACGCCCTTTTCTTGTGCTTGAAAAGGTAACATTATCAAACAGCTGCTTGAAATATCTTAGGCCACCCAGTAGTTGCTAAGCTACATCTGCAAGTCTCACAGGACAAGTTGGAGCAGTTCATGCTAACAGAGTTAGCAACACCTCTGTGGGTGGTTCACAGACAGCGTTCAACCCAGTTCTTCCCTCGTCACTCCCAACTCGCGTCAGAAGGAAGATGAGGTTGGGGTTGTTTCATGTAGGTCATGTTTCCTCCATGGCAGGTTTAGAAAGAGAGTCATCTCGTATGCATAATGAACTGCAGTAATTAATTGATCGTTGCTAGTTCTGAGCAAGGAAGAGGTCACTCCCTTGCTATGCCATTATAGGACCGAGAAGAGCAAATTTAGAATTTCTTTATATAAGGACCTGGAGGCAGGAAACTGAAAACAGATCTTGAATGTCTGAATGAAAATTCCAGCTCCACTGTGACTTTCTTAGCTGTCTTCTATGGTTCTCTCCGCATGTTGCCTGAGCACATAGAAGGGGAGAGCAGAATTGTGCCCATCAGCTCCATCTGCAAACCCCTTTGTAGGCAGTGGGTGTCTCTTTCTACCTTTTGCTACAGGCACAAGGAACAACGATGAGCAGACATAATCCTCCATATATTAAGCCAAGGCATGTTTTTACAGCCATGTGGTCGGTCTGCTTTTGCACAGATTTGTTCTACAGGAAGCAGAGAAAATTACCGCTAATGCTCCTAGTTCAATACTGCTTTCGTAGACTAAAACATGTTCCTCTGGAGAGCACATTTGGCATACTATGGAGAATCATATAAACCAGGGGTGTCAAACTCACAATGTCACATGACGTGTTGCGACGTATCGTGACTCTTTTTCCATTGCCGGCAATGGGGTGGGCGCGGTTTCACCATGACACATCCGGCCCGTGGGCCGGCAGTTTGACACTCTTGGCATAAACTGCTTGCCATGGGTGGAGCCACTAACAAAATGGCTCCAATGCAGTGGAGAACATAACTAGTTGCAAAGCTTCAGGATCCCAGAGCATTCCCTACCCTCCATCAAGCTCTCTATTCCCAGGAATGGTCATGTTTGGGGGGGTTTTTTTTCTGGGTAGGCAAAATCGAAAAACTCAGGAGCATTTTTGAAATAATAATAATAATAATAATAATAATAATAATAATAATAATAATAATAATAATAATAATAATAATAATAATAATAATAATAATAATAATAATAACTGCTTCCATCCTGCGATGATATCTGTAATACCATCAAACATCCACATCTGCCTATCCCAGGTCCTGGGTAAGGACTCAATAGGTAGACAAAATGCCAAATCCAGTCTGAACATCTGGCTGACTGTGCGATGATTAATTAATAATAATAGTAATAATAGTAATAGTAATAATAATAATAATAGTAATAGTAGTAGTAGTAGTAGTAATAATAATAATAATAATAATAATAATAATAATAATAATAATAATAATAATAAAAAAAAAAGTTGGAAGGGACCTTGGAGGACATCTAGTCCAACCCCCTGCTCAGGCAGGAAACCCTATACCATTTCAGACAAAGGTTAGGCTGGAAACTGCTTTGCTTTGCAGCATTCAATGTCCTTATTCCATTTTTTTTTAAAATTAAAGAGAACCACTTTGGTGTGATGGTAAAGATGCTACCTAGAAACCAGGAGACCATGAGTTCTAGTCCTGTTTTAGGCATGAAAGCCAGCTGGATGACATTGGGCCAGTCACACTCTCTCAGCCCAGCCTACCTCATAGGGTGATCGTTGGGAAAGGAGGAGGAGGAAGGAGTATTATGTATGTTCACCACCTTGAGTTACTTGTAAAATAATAAATGTGGAATAAAAATCAAATAAATAGACAAGAAGAGGCATCTATGAGCACACTGGAATTCCCAAGATTACCTGTTTTCAGGAAGGAAGGAGTTTTTCACAGCATTACTAGGAAATGATATGAAAAGCTTTCTTGATGTTGTTACATATCACACTTACATGTAAAACTGCCTAATAGGGCCAATTGGATCACAAAATTGATTTTCCCCCCCTCCCCAGATTGTTTCCTGGGAAAGAACTTAAAAAGTGTCTCCACTCACATGATTGAGAGCCAATAAATTGCTAGAGCAATTTATAAAATGTTCAAAAGGACAGCTTATATAAAAACATTTCCAGTGTTTTTACAATTCACATGTACATGTTCTTTTTGTCACAGGCTTCCAAGTGGGAAGTATAGTAACCTTTTTTACAGATCAGTGAGGAAAAGTAACTTTATCCATTTATTTATGTATCTTAAAATGCATAGGCTGCCTTTCAAAATTGAATTTTCCCAAGGTTTTTTGTAATACATTTAAATTCATAATATACAAGCCCTGAAACATTAATATGCATAATTAAAATAAACTTAACAAATACTTCATCTCCTGTGTTCATCACCTTTTATGATTATCTTTAAAAAGAAAAGTAACATATCTATCCTAAAATAAATGACTATGCAGAAATCAGTAGCATAAACATGCCTAAACTAAAATATTATAATTTCAGCAAAATTAGGCTAAAATTCTACACATTTACTAGAAAACAAGACAAAATGAACTTAATGGGACTTACTTCTGAAAAGCAATATATAGAGTGCTGCTGTGGGAACGCAATTTAAATTGGAATAAAATACACTACTAATTAAATATAGATTTTAGTTCATACAATTTCATTGTAATTTAGCATAACTGTATGCAACTGCTTGGATTGATTGGATTCAAGTATTACAAAATAAGTCTCTTTCTTGTCCCCATGGAAATGAACAGGATATGGTTCTATTTCCATTCCTTTTTCACAAACTATATCCTTCCTCTCTCCCCAATTATAATTATTTAATGCAATAATAACAGAGGAAGGCATCTTAACTCTGTTCTGTCGCCCCAGGGAGATATAATTGTTGTAAAAGATGTTAGGTAAAATCTGTACTTTTAGTAAACAGGCAATTATTTGCAATTATGACTCAATAACTTCAGACTAGTCAAATGCTTCTGAACAGCCATCTAGTTGACAAAATCTGTGGTGAGCCAAACCCTGCTGTTGCCAAACTAGAACTGGAAACAAGCAGCAGTTCTAGATGGATTGGCAGATCCAGACCTAGAGATCATGCTTGGATCTTCCAGAGGCAGTTTCTACTTACTCCAACTATTCTTTCTCATACTTGTCTACTTAAGAAGTAGACATTTTGCAGTAGTCAACAAGACAGAGCTTGGATTAAGGTTGCTTTTGAGTTATTACCATGTCCAATCCAGTTGTAGCTTGCAAGCTCTTAAAAGCAATTCCAAACTACAAATCTGGAGATTGGTTCCAGGAATCTGCAAGGCAACTGGCAAAGGTCCTACAGTACTTTCTTTTTCAAGGAAGGGGAGGAGCAAGTGCCTTTCCCCCCCCTTGTTTTTCTGGGAGTGACCTCTGCCTTTATAAACTTCACAACTAAAACTATTTCCTGAAAGAGATGCAATACAGTAGCTGGAATTGCTTCATCTGCTGATGGTTTGGCTGAATTGTAAATATTGCCACAAAACAGCCATATTTTTTTTTAGGGAATGCAATCCTGCCAGCCACTGTTAGCTCAGTCAGAGAGCTCTTCTACAAGGCAACATCAAAACAGAGCTCTCCAGTGCAGGAGACAGTAAAAGGTATGCACTGACCACACTTCCAAACTCTGTTCTGCCTCAGGGGTGAAGCAAAAGAGGGCCCCTGTTCATGCAAGAGGCAGAAGGGAGGAGAAAGGCAGGCCAGGCATGTCTTCTCTGGTGCCAGTTACTGGAAGCAGATGATTGCCATGTTTTCTGCTGTCACTTCTCCAGCCCCACACACTGATCATTCAGGCATGCACAAGAGAACTGGCAGCCAGAGTGGTTCTCTGGCAGCTTTATCCTCCACTCCACGCACTCCAATTTCTCCTGCCACCAAGATCAAGAGAAGCAGTGGTGAACAAAAGAAATTTTGTTTCTTAAATCTTTCTGCCACCCATGGCAAGAAAAGTCAGGGAAGAGTAAAAAGGGAAGCAAGTGTGTTTGGTGCTAGCTCAGTGGTGGCGAACCTATGGCACGGGTGCCAGAGGCGGCACTCAGAGCCCTCTCTGTGGGCACGCGCGCCATCGCCCCAGTTCTAGGCCTTCAGCTGGGTTTTATAAAACCTTTTCACTTTAGGCTCCGCCGCCGTGTGCAAAAAAAAAAAAAAAAGGTTCCATCAGTCAATTTCAACTTCTCATGGGAAAAAAAAAGATCTTGCAAAGTTGGAATTGATTGATTGAACTTTTTAGTCCCACCCAGTCTGCCGTTACCACCGCAGCCACGCTCACCCAATGGGCCACGCCCACCCAATGGGCCACACCCACCCGGCACTCGACGATGCATAAGTGGGTTTTAGGTTGCAGTTTGGGCACTCAGTCTCTAAAAGGTTCGCCATCACTGTGCTAGCTCTTCCAGTGCCTGAAGGATGGGGGGGAAGTTTTATTATGTGAAGTAAAGAGCCGGTTCCCCCTTCCCTCAATAGTCCTCTGATCTCACAGAGCATATCAATCAGATTGGAGAACTGGGGTACAGCGATGCCTTCCACCCTACAAATACATATATATTTTTGTCAACCCTCCAAGCCTCGGCAGTTTAGGGATTTGCTCGTAGCAAATGAAATGGGAGAGAGAGCTCTTTGACAGTGGGAGAACCCTGGTGCCAAAAGATGAATACTTGAAAAAAACCAAGTGGCCAGGCACTAAAGGTAAAGTTTACTGAAGTATACTGATCCACGTGTCAGAAAGAAAAAACAGGTCCTGTTCCAAGCCGGGAGGACGCTGTAGAAATTAGTTGAAGGCAGGCATTTTGGAAAGGAGGTCTCTTTTATTTAGTTGCCAGCAACTTCAGTGACAGCAGCATGTTTCTGGGGTGGCTGACCAAATGGAGTTGAGAGTGGGTGGGCTTTTATACATTCTTTGGCCTTTGTATTTGAGGTGCCTGTTCCTGTGCAATGTACTTTGACCTGAGCTTGAGCTTTTGGCATTCTAATGGCGGTGGGTTAATCCTATTATGTCCTAAAGGTCATGTCCTGTCCTTGGATTTTGGGTAGGGGAATGTAAATTCTTAATCCCATCAGCTGTGGAGGCTGATGGCATTTTGCTTATGAATAGTGTGCACCAGTCTTTCTGAATGAATTACCAAATCTGCATTTCTAAAGAATGGCCTCCTTGGGTTTCTGCCTGAGGAAAGGGAGACTGGGGGCTTTTTCTGCCTAAGATTTTACTTTCATTTCTCCTTCAGGGGAAATATTCTATCTTGCCTTTTTAAAATATTCCCCAAAATATTTCACTCTCTGGGAGGGAGGTGCTGACTCCCTACACATATATACCTACAAATTATACTGGATCAGCTCTGCACATCCTAATTGCCATGAAGATTCTTTTGCCTCTTTTTGGAAAGGATTTGATACCTTTTATGGAAGATGGCATTGCTTAATAGATGGAACGTGGAACATGTCAAATCTGTCAGATCTTACAGGATGGATAGAAACAATGAGGAAAAACAAACCTTCAGTCAGGCCCTATACCATAAAGAGCTTTGTGGACGACAACCATCATCTTGCATCACACATAGAAGCTTGCCAGTAACAAGTCCAGCTTGCTGAGCAACAAAGGTTATATTGGCATACAGATGCACACCTGCAACTGCTCATGCTGCTGCATTTTGGATCAACTATAATTTTTAAATGTTCTTAAAACAGGAGCCCCACTTAAAGTGTGTTGCAATAAGGTACAGGAAGGAAAGGGAACAAAGTGTTCCAGATGGATCATATGAACAAAGGGCCTTCTGACTTTTCAGGTAAAACAAACTGAAATACGGTTACTGATCCAAAGTTATCCCAAGTTTCATTAGGGAATTCTGAACCTGGATCTCCACACTTAACTCTGACATTTAACTACTGTACTGAAAACACTGCAATTACAATCCTAGTTTATATGGCATAGGGCCAGCATGTTTCCCCATGTACTGTATTATGGAAAAGTTCCCAACTGACCTATGGAGGAAGACACAGTATACTGTACTACCTATACTGGCAGGTTATTGCTTTTCCGATTAAATACGTTCATATTTTTTTTGAACCTGTGTAGCCACCTACCATCTATTTTCTAAGAAGCCCTTTGAGATCTATGAGGGCCCATAAAACATTATTGGAAATACAGGATAGGCTTCCGGAGAGTGCTTTGTTTGTAGAATTCTAAGTTCCTATTCAATTAAACAAAAAAACAACAACAGGGTGGGAGTTTGGTTTGAAAAGTGTCAGCAGGCACACTTTTCTGAGGCTAAAGGAACAGTGGTCTTAAACCAGAGTTCCCCAACGTTTCTGGCTTTGTGGACTGGCAAGGGAGGGGATGGTTCACGCAAGCACCAGATAAGTACTCACGCAGCTTGATTTGCATGAGTGGTGTGCATGGGCGCCTGCCACTCACGCAAATAGAGCACACGCGCGTGCACGCTGCTTATGTGAGGATGCACATGCATGCATGCGTGCTCACTGGCCGTTTCTGCGGCCAAGTTACAAACCCCTTGTGGCCCACTAGTGGGCCAGGGCACACAGGTTGGCGACCCCATCTTAAACCACAGTACATCAGGCTGCATTCAGCATCCAAAATCATTTTCTGTAGCTTAAAGTAGTACTTTGTAGGCACTGAATTTGAAAAACTATTATATAGCTATTATTAGAACCAATATTAAAATATTGGTAATCTGGTTAATGGAAAATGTACACATCACCTTTTGAGCTAGTACATTTGGGAAGATTTTGCCACCTGATTTATACCATAGATAGATAGATAGATAGATAGATAGATAGATAGATCGATAGATAGATGATAGACAGACAGACAGATAGATAGACAGACCTTTATTGTCATTTTTTACTGTGGGCACAATGGCATACATTAAAAATGAAATTTAGTTGCTTGCTCTCCAAGTGTACATATACATAACACACATTTAAACATACTATATACAACATATGTATAGACCTACAACCTTACATATAAGTAACATATAAATATTAATCACTGTCTATCTTGAATACATAACGGAAGGAGGAACCTTTAGAGTTCACAAGGTTAATACTATACTGTATGGAACAAAACTGTGACTGAAACTGGGTGTTCTGCTTGATACCAGAGCCTTCTCCCAGAAGGTAACAAGGAAAACAGGTCATAAAGAGGATTGTCCCAGATAATCTTACGGCCCCTGCTCAAGCAACGCTTCTGTGCTATGTCCTGGATGGAAGGGAGGGAACTGCCAATGATCTTTTCAGCCATCCTCATCACTCTCTGCACCGCCTTCCTGTCTGAAGCAGTGATGCTTCTAAACCAGTCTGTGATGCTGTATAACAATCTGTTATGCATCAGTGAACAAGAGGGAGAGAGGGTGTGTTTAGGGCTAGCACTTATTTCCAACTGGCTTAGAGCCAATATGGAGCCAATAATGCTAAAGTACTGCAGAAAAAAAGTGGGATCTATTTCTCAACGGATTTGTTTAGAATTACGGTGCCATGGTATGCCACGATACATCAAATAGGATCGTGCATCTTAAAAAAAATTCATTTTTTAAAAAATGAACTGTAGTGGCAACGAATGACGCCATTACACAATATCTTTCAAAATGTGGAAAGTGCCCCTTCAAGAGACATTGTTTTCCTGAAAATGTATGCTTTACTGACAGCAAGCAACAGCTTCAGTATTGTGCACGCCAGTGGCTCTTTTTTTTTTATACCTTTCTTGCACTGACAGGTACGAGAGAGAAATTCTAGCGAAACCACTGAATCGGTGGCCCGATGCCAACCCCACTTCACCAATTCCCAGAAAAAAGCTCAAGCGTCACTAGCCGTTACACAACACCTTCGTTAAATGGAGGCAAAAGCGGAACCTCGCTTTTCACATCCGAACTAAAATGGCACCACATCCGTCACTTTTTGCTAAGGCCCACGAGCTTCGTCATCCCCATTGGCCAATTTAAGGCCGCCCGCGTCCCTCATTGGAGTAGGCAGGTTTCCGCCTCCCTGTTTTGCTGCCCTTCGGCTCAACGCTTAATCACTCCGAAAGGCATCTTTCCCTCACTACTGATTGCGCACGTCATTTCCTGTCCTGTCTCCGCCTTCTTTTCTTTCATGGAAACCTCGCGCGGCCTTCTTCTTGAGCTCTGATTGGGTTACAAGCAGGTCGGTCACGAGTCAAATTGGACGATTTCATCATACGCGTGAAGCTTCCGAAAACTTCGCGCGACAGCCGATTGGCAGACCGCGACGTCAGTTATTCCTGTCTCTTCGTCCTTTTCCTCGCCCGTGTTACTCGAACTCTCGGTCAAAAGCTCCACCTCTCTCCATTGGGTGGAGCCTCCCTCAGAGGCGTTTCCTGGAAGGGGTGCCACCACCGAACTCTTCGTAATCTGTTTCAATTTTCTTCACCCCCCCCCCCCATCATTCCTGCGCCAAGCCCCGCCTTGCTTTGCTTGACTAGTCGGAGGACACGTCATTCACTGGCAGTACGGCCTTCCGGAGTTTCCTTCAGGCTTCGCGATTGGGCAGAACGGCAGGAGGCGTGTTCCTGGGCTTGGGCCGTGTCGGCGCAGCTCCCTCCCCTCGCCAACCCTTTGGCGGTCACCGGTGGGGTTAGGCTGCCTCGTCACCGACTTCGCTGCCCCCGCCCCGCCCACCCCTCCGGCACCACTTAGGTTAGCCTTCCCCGTCAGCCAACATGAGCGGTAAGGAAGGGACCATCGTGGCCGGGCGGGGGGCGCCGCCTTCTTTCTCTTTTTCCCGC
Source organism: Protobothrops mucrosquamatus (assembly GCF_001527695.2). Taxonomy (NCBI): domain Eukaryota; kingdom Metazoa; phylum Chordata; class Lepidosauria; order Squamata; family Viperidae; genus Protobothrops; species Protobothrops mucrosquamatus. The sequence continues at coordinate 155,951 of NW_015387317.1, forward strand.
CCCGCCCCGCCCAGCCCCCCGGGCGGGGGGATCCGAACGGGGGAGGGGTAACGATCCTGGGGAGGGGAAGCCAGCCAGGAGCCGTGGTAGGGGAAGCCTTTGGGGGGAGGGGCCCCGAGGAGGGGAGCGGGGCTTGCGATGGAGGGTGGAGGAAGCGGCCATGGGAGGGCAAGTCGCCTCAGGGAGGAGGAGGATCGGGCGGGACCAGGTGGGGGCTGGAATTTTCTCCGCTGGAAAGAAGCGGCGGAGCCGGATGGATCCTCCGTCTACCTCTCTCGGGTGGCGCTGCCCGAGGTTGGGAGGGAAACGCAGGCGATGCCGGAGAAGGAGGCAGGAGAGAAAGTAGCAAGTTAAAAAGAAAAGCCCCTCTGTGCGTGCGTGTGTGTGTGTGTTGGTGTGTGTATGTGTCCCTATTCCACGTCCTCCCTCCTCCCCACTCCTGAAATCGTTGCTCCGTCGCCTCAAAAGCTTCAGAAGGCCGAGGAGAGAGAGCTTCGGGCCATATGCAAAGTGCCTTTTCTCCCGGCTGAACCTGGTTCAGCCGTCGACTACGTGTGGCGGGGGGGGAGGGGAGGGAAAGGGGCGAAACTCGTAGTTCCGGAGAGCCGTGGCGCTTCCAGGAAGGCCGGAGGCAGTTCTGAGAAACGATAAAAAAAAAAAAGTGAAGGCCTTGTTTGGTACCGGGCCCCAAAAGATGAAGAAATCCACTTTTCCGTAGGTCTGCCTCTGCTCTTAGGGGAAAAAAAGAAGAAGGAAAAAGGCAACCCCCACCCCCTAGGGCAGGGGTAGGCAACCTTGGCTCTTTTATGACTCGTGGACTTCAACTCCCAGAATTCCTGAGCCAGCTTGGCTGGCTCAGGAATTCTGGGAGTTGAAGTCCACGAGTCATAAAAGAGCCAAGGTTGCCTACCCCTGCCCTAGGGGCAACAACTCCAGATTTGCTAGGCCTCTTTCCTCCCTCTCCGGGGTTCTCTCAGATTCCGACGCAAAGGGGGAGGCGGGCTTCGTTTTTGTGCACATTGGCGCGTGGGAGGCTGGAGTCTAGTTAAAAGAGTCCTTAACGCTGAAGAGGAATTTAAACTCGGAAATCGTGAGGTTTGGCAGGCTTTTTTGCTTTGTGTACACTGGGTGCGGAGCTCCGTATTGAACCAGCTGCAAGTCAGAAGTTTGCATACTCCTACGCCCCTTGGGAGTTGACTCATGCAACTACTTCCCCTTTTCCTCCCAGCAAGCCGAGGCGTTTTGCATGGCCTTTACCCAGAGAGCCCCTTTCACAACCCCGGACTTGCTCTGTCATGCAGAGATGGGAGTTTATAAAGAGAGCTGCCGAAATGGAGCTGTGGTTTTTTTGTTGTTGTTGTTGTTGTTGTTGTTGAATCATAGCAACGCTTCAGAGAAAACCTAGTATTTTCGTGACATGGGTTTTTAAAGACGTCTAGCCGCCTTTACCACACTGCAAAAAAAAAAAGGGACACTGCAAAAAAAAAAAGTTGTAAACAGATCTCGGGTATTTCTGAACCTTGAAATCCGGTTGGTTTTGCATCATGGGATGAGGAAGTGGCGCCAAGGCGGTGCAGGGTGAGGGAAGAGGCTGTAAATATGATGCAATACCCATATCCGCCTAGTAGCAGTAGTTTTGATCCGTACCTTCCTTCTTCTCCCAGGGTGTTGTCTTTTTATGAATGTTGTGAATGTATATTGTAGCAATTAATAGTAAAATCTGATTTGTTCATAAGAGACCCTCTTTTGATATTTTATTCCTAGCCTTAACAACTCTTGATGGTCACACTGCCCCATTTTATTTTCTGTGCAATGTGCAATGCCTACAGTTTATCCGGTATGCTAATGCAAAGTTGTTCTTCACGTTTTAATCATAGTTTTTGTTGTACTTACCGTATATCTTGGCCTTTAGATTGGAGAGTGGTATATCATATCTTTTCTCAGTCTTTAAACAGTTATGTAAGATGACTTGGCTTGTTCACTATTTATTAAAAATGCGAGCGTAGGATTTTTGTAGGTGTATTTGAATTGCTCATTGGATTACAGTGTCTTTATTGACACTTTTAATTTCTGTTTTCTCTTTATCACTTTTCCTCTTAGGGATCTTTAACTTTGGTGTAGTTCATTATGGTGCTAGATTACTTTAAAGACAAATTCTAAATGCAATATGTGTGTATGTATATTTTGTGTGTGTGTATGTATGTGTGTGTGTGTGTATGTATGTATATATATATGTGTGTGTGTGTGTGTGTATCTCCAAAGGCTATCACTAAGTGCATAATCTATAATCACAATGCTTTACTTGGTATTACCAGTAATACCACTTGGCAATACCACTTTACTTAGCGTCTGTTGAAGGCCTTCATTTTTAAATCTGTATTTTTAAATAAATCAAAAATGCTGGAGATCTCTTGCTGCACGATATGTTACATAGCATGGGAGGATCTAATGCTAAATTAGTTCTGTGCCTTTCTGCTTCCTCTTGAAAAACTACATGCTTTATATTATTTATTTAACTCTTTTTTATTCTTTTTTCTTATCCTCTAATTTCTATGCAGATCATGATATTTCAGAAGGCATGGTTGTTATCAAGACTGAGAAGGTGGATGAAGGCTGCAGTAATGATGGAGGAAACTGCGAGGCCCAGGTAAGTAAGAATTCTGAGAAGAAGAGAAGGGTTAGGGGGGGGGAAATCACATTTTGCAGTAGAAAGATACCTTTGGTTTTTAATATATGTGGTGATGCAACATTATCTTCTCTTTATTTGAAAAGGGTGGATTACTTATTTTTGCAGTTTTAAAAAATCTTCAGTATTTTTGCAATCCTCTATAATTAAAGTCACACTTGGAAAGTGATGATAATAATCTTATGGTTCTTGAGTTAAGGGGGTGAGTAAATTCAAAACAGGTTAGATAACGGGTTCATCAAAACTTTATTAGTATTTCGGTGAGTGTTGGAATTTGTATTTCCTCCTGAAAGATAGTTGGGAGTGTAAAATTGTTTAACCCAAGTTCAAAGTAAACCTTTCTGAGTAAAATAGTCTAACCTGAGTGATGAGGAATGTTATTTCATTAGATGTTGGTTGTTGATGTCTTACGTTGGTTAGACCAGAGTGTACAATCCCTGCTGTAGGAGATTGGCAAATCATCTATTAATTGGCTGCTTTCTTGTGCTCCTTGTTGTTGTTTTGTAAGGTCATCTGGGATGGCCAGATGCTTGACTCCTCCTCTCTTGTTCTTCATTTCCTGACAGGAGTCTCAGCCTTCTCCTCTGGCCCTGCTAGCAGCCACATGCAGCAGGATTGAATCTCCCAATGAGAACTCTGATGGTTTACAGGGGCAACAGGGAGGCTCAGGTGAACTGGACCTTGCTACTGCAACTCAAATCTCCCAAAATGCAAATGGCTGGCAAATAATTTCCACTGCTTCTGGAGCTTCTGATTCTCCCAAAGATCTGGGGAATAACAGCAATGAAGAGAATGATTCATCGTCCAAAAACCGAGCTGCCACCACTGGGCAGTATGTGGTTGCTGCCAGCCCAAATATGCAGAACCAGCAAGTTCTGACAGGGTTATCAGGAATGTTGCCTAATATTCAGTATCAGGTGATTCCCCAGTTTCAAACTGTGGATGGTCAACAATTGCAGTTTGCCACTGCTCCCACTCAAGTTAGTGTCCAGCAAGATGCCTCTGGCCAGCTGCAGATAATTCCAGGAACTAACCAGCAGCTCATTACAAACAGGTCTGGCACAGGCAATATCTTGGCTGCCATGCCAAATCTTTTGCAGCAGGCCGTCCCCATTCAGGGAGTAAATACTCTCTCAGGGCAAACACAGTATGTCACTAACGTCCCACTGGCTTTGAACGGCAATATCACCTTATTGCCTGTTAACAGCCTTGCTGCCAGTTTGGCCCCCACGTCTCAGTCAGTCACTCTAAGCAATTCTAGCTCTCCAGAGAATAACTCTCAACCAGTTTCAATCAGTTCCTCCAACGTGGCTGCGACTCAAGCCAGTACTGTCTCTTTTTTCACCAATGCTAACAACTACAGCACCACTACCACCACAAGTAATTTGGGCATCATGAATTTTTCTACTAGCGGCAGTGTGGGAACAAATGTGCAGGTGCAGACACCACAGAGGACGAACAGCAATCAGAATGCCGACGCCGTGCAGGTTGCAGGGGTTGCGGTCCATCAAGGACAACAGAAAGATATTGATCAAAACCAACACCAGCACCAGCAGCAGATCCTGGTGCAGCCTCAACTTGTTCACGGAGGGCAAGGCAGCCAGACCTTTACCCAAGATGCTCTGCAGAACCTGCAGATCCAGGCACTCCCCAACACTGGTCCAATCTTTATTCGAACGCCCACCGTAGGGCCAAATGGACAGGTCAGCTGGCAAACTATTCAGCTTCAGAACCTTCAGGTCCAGAATCCGCAAGCTCAGACAATCGCTTTGGCTCCCGTTCAGGGGGTGTCCCTGGGGCAAACTGGGAGCACCAGCACAACACTCACACCAATAGCTTCCGCCTCTCTACCCAGCGGCACAGTCACTGTAAACGCTGCTCAGCTATCTTCCGTACCAGGCCTTCAGACCATCAACCTTGGGGCCCTGGGATCTGGCATCCAGGTTCACCAGCTGCAAGGGCTTCCTCTCACCATAGCCAATGCCACTGGTAAGTAGGAGGTTTTTGTAGTGCCTGTTGTGGGTTTCCATGTATGTTGTTCACTTTAAATTGCTATTAAAACAAAAGTTTTCATCACGGAAGGAATAAATTGGAAGATAAAGAACGCATACTGAAGGGTTGGACATGAAAAAAACAAGCTAAAAACCGCATTTCTGGTTCTTAAAATGTTCATGTCAAATAACAGGCTTTTCAGATTTTTCTTTTAAGGTTATATGAATCTGTCAAAAGCTGAAGGGACTGCCTTCAGAACCTTAAAAGTATAGGTAGTCCTTGACTTAACAACTGTTTGTTTAGTGACCATTTAAAGTTACAACGGCACTGAAAAAAGTGACGTGTGACCATTTTTCACACTTATGACCTTTGCAGCGTCCCCATGATCATGTGATCAAAATTCAGATGCTGGGCAGTTGGTTCATACTTACGACTGTTGCCGTGTCTCAAGGTCGTGTGATCACTTTTTGCAACCTTTTGACCAGAAAAATCAACGGGGAAGCCAGATTCACTTTACAACCATATTACTAACTTATCAGCTGCAAGTGATTCACTTAGCGATTGTGGCAAGAAAAATGGGGGCAAAAACAAATGTCTCACTTAACAACAAAAATGTTGGGCTCAGTTGTTGTAAGTCGAGGACTACCTGTATAGTGAAGAGATATATCTGTAATAGCTGCTGTATTTTTTTTAAAAAAATAATTCTGCCAAGAACTGTCAGTTATAATATTATATGCTCCTGTTGGGTCCTTAGAGCAGAAGTAGGGGGGAAAAAAACCTGTGCTCTATTTATTTTACTACGAAATAATGTTCAAGCTGGATTTAGATGGCCATTCACAGTATGAATGGTAACTGACTGTCACTGTGTTCTATTTATCAATTATGTGAAGAGTTAGTCATCTAGCATGATTAGGTACTGTATGTAGAAAAGCTAATTGATCCCAGAACCATTTTGAAATAAGGTCTTGTGGCAATGTGCCAGAAGGCTCCCACTTTGCTTATCTTGGGGTACTTCCATGAGATTTTGGCCACTTCAAAGAAAATGTTTAAATATTAAATTTTCATACAGGTTTAGGATCCTATCAATGTCAACTGGTGGAGGGACCACGTACAGTATACTAGGGCAACCTTGTGCACTGTGTGGCCAATCCCCGATTTATGTATGGAGCCTCAAAATTCATATGGTACTGGGTGTAGTAACCTGCATAGAGGGCTAGATTGGCATCTGCTAATCTTGTCATACACCTTCCCAGTTGGATGAAACATATGGAAGGAATTTTAAGGCTGTAACATTGTGACACACATTGCAGCCATATAGAATAAGGCCCGTTAGGCAGCAGCTTCTATACATTTGCATCCCATATGTGAATATCTGTGAAAGGATTAAGTGAATGGTGGATGTGAGAAATTGAAAAAACAGGTCCTCTGGGATCTGCTGTAGCCTTTCTTAACTAGTTATCTTCCAAATGTATTGGAATTACGACTTTCAGAATCCCTATCTGGCAAATCCCTTGGAGTCAAAGTCATAACACCAGGGACATCAGAGTAAAGAAGACTGAGCAAAAAACCAAGAGTCTAAAATATATTCTGTCTATAGGGTCTTATGATGTTGTAATTTCCCAAATGCCAAGTGATTGGATCTGCAAAATGTTCATTAATCATATGAGGTCTTTTTTTTCCTTCTCTTCTGGTCTTTATTATTGCATAGTGCGGTGATGGCGAACCTTTTAGAGACCGAGAGCCCAAACTGCAACACAAAACCCACTTATGCATCGTCGGGTGCCGGGTGGCCATTGGGTGGGTGTGGGCCATTGAGTGGGTATGGCTGCAATGGTAATGGCAGACTGGGTGGGACTAAAAAGTTCAATCAATTCCAACTTTGCAAGATCTTTTTTTTCCCCACAAGAAGTTGAAATTGACTGATTGATTGAACCTTTTTTTTTCACACGGCGGCAGAGGTCTAAAGCGAAAAGGTTTTATAAAACCCAGCTGAAGGCCTAGGACTGGGGCAACAGTACACGTGCTCACAGAGAGGGCTCTGAGTGCCACTTCTGGCACCCGTGCCATAGGTTCGCCACCACTGGCATAGTGTAACACAAGATGATTAAACCATTAGAGATCATTGAGTTCATAGTTTCCAGAGTTCACTTGAAATGTTTTATGCTTTGCTGATTCCCTAATTCAATAATTCTGGGGGTGGAGGAGTAAACACAAGTAAAACTCTTGTGATTTGAGGATTGCACATAGAAAATGGGAAAAAAGATAGGAAAATGCAAGAAATAATTTAAATGAAGTAGGGAAATAACGCATACGCATCGAATCAAAAGAGCCATTCATCTCAGGGTAATTTCTGGATGGACAACCTAAGTTTTTATTCTACAATGATGAATTGGAACTCACGCTGATGCTAGAGAATTAAAATAAGATGAATTTAATGGCTGAAAGCATCTCTTAATGCTAAAAAATTATTGACCTGTGAAAGTAGTACAGAATGTGCTTTTAAATCATTGTGTGTTGTATTGACAATGTTTGAAGTGGGGTGACTGAAAGGCTAGGCATCCCTCTGCTGTGTTGCAGATTTTGCGTGGATGAGGATAACAGAATAAAGTTGCCTTTCAGAACAAAATGGGGTTTGGCAGGAAGATACTTATTTAATTTATATTATTGATCAGAGTATTTGATACTCAGATAGTCAAAAGATTTATACAATTAAGCAAATGTATGGGCTTCTCATTTTCACCATGTATAGAATTTTGGACTTTTTCATTGCAATGTATATGTTGCAAGGATGTGGCTACTAGTTCTGTTGCTTCTGTGAATATAGGGATGAAATTCAGTATGGTGTCATTCATTCTTGCTTACTTGCTTACTTTATAGCAGCTTCCCAAACCGACCAGCCTGGATAAGAATTAGTGAATGAGAAATCCAATAAATACTGAGAAGATGAGAGTCAGGAAGCTTGCATTACATTATAGTTATTACATTGTGAGCTTCAGTTATGAATTTTTGTCTGTTAGGCATCATACAGTTTTGGAATCCAGTGACTTTTATTTGTGGTGAATTCTACATTTTTAAAATGGAGGAGAAAAATATTCTAAGCCTTCTAATTTTTAGAAAACTTTTTGTAATCAGAATTGGAAACCAGAAAGTGTTGGCTTGTAAGGTTTTCTGAAGTGTAAGGTTTCCCAGTTATAGCCACACCCATCCACAAAGGCTTGGCTGAAGCCCCAATATGCCTGTAGTTGCCACCAAATGGTTCTTTTTAATATGAGTTACGCTTTGTAGAAAAGCCAGTTTAGTGCAGTAGTCATTTGTAGCAACAGTAGTAGTTTGTAGCATCAGGCTACAACCCCCCCCCCCCAAAAAAAACCAACCCCGCTGGATCAAAACCAGCTGGGTGATCTTGGGCCAGTCCCTGTCTCTCAGCCCTAAGAAACAAGTAATGGCAAATCCTTTCAGAAAAGCCTTGCCAAGAAAACTGCAGCAACTAGTTCAGGCAGTTGCTAGGAGACAACACTGACTTGAAGGCAGACACACTACTCCCCATATTATTCAGTAAGTTTTCAGTAATCTTTGATCTCACCCACTTTATTATGGGCCTACCCATTTTGGAGAGAGTGGTTGATGGCATATCAGTTAAATGCCAGGTGCAGTGCTCAGTTTAAAAAGTATGTGCATTTCTGTGAATGTCTTATGTTTTTGGCCTAGGTCAGGGGTATCAATCTGGCAGCCCGCAGGCCGGATGCGTCACGCACAGGCCATGCCCACCCCAGCTCCACAAAGGCAAAAAAAGGTGTTATACGTCATGCTACGTCACGTGACATGATCGCGTTTGACACCCATGGCCTAAGTCCTGCGATTTTTCTCCTTTCCTTAAGGACCACTAGTAATTCTGTAATTGTACCAGTATTAAATGCTGATGATCCCTATAGCACTAATTGTTTTAACTCAGCAATAGAGGGCATGCATAATTTTAAATAAATAGTTAAAACATGGGACAGATTAGGACAGCTATGATCTTATTTTTGAAATGTCTTTAACATTCATAGTAGCGTAAAGATTTACCCTTTAAAATAGCTGCAAGTAGTCCTTGAAACAGTTCATTTAGTGACCATTCAAAGTTACAACACCACTGAAACAAGGGACTCGTGATGGTTTTTCACACTTATGACCACTGCAACATCCCCATGGTCATGTGAACAAAATTCAGAAATTTGGCAACTGGGCAACTGACTCACATTTATGACGGTTGCTGTGTCCTGCGGTCATGTGATCCCCTTTTGCAACCTACTGACGAGCAAACTCAGTGGGGAAGCCAGATTCAGTTAACAACCCCGTTACCCCCTTAACAACTGTAGTGATTCACTTAACAACTATGGCAGGAAAGCTAAAATGGGGCAAAACTCACTTAGCAACTGTCTCAGTAACAGAAATGTGAGGCTCAGTTGTAGTCCTAAATTGAGGACTATCTGTATTTGTGAGTAGAAAGTATACTTTGTTGCAAACACTCCACATTTAAGATATAAAGAACGATGCAATAGATTTGTGTCATTGTTCTTTAAAACTAGCCCTTGGCCAGACATGTCAAACTTGTGACATCGCGCAAAGTATCGGAGCTTTTTCCCCATTGCCGGCAATGGGGTGGGCGCGGTTTCCTGGTGACATGTCCAGCCCGTGGGCCAGCAGTTTGACACCCCTGCTTTTGGCAGTTAAAACCTGGTGCTGTTTTTTTAAAAGAGATTTGATAAAGACCGTGAAAATAATTCTGTTTGGAAAGCCTGTTTTGTTTGTTTTAATTCCTACTTTACATTCATTTTGGGGGATACTTAAACATTATGTTCTCCAACTGCACTTGAGAACTTTAGAGTTGATGGTTAAATATTGCCTGACTTAAGTTACTGTTTCCTCCACAAAGAATAGTTATTAAGAATTGTGTTTTGTAATGTGCTATTTATCAAAGTGGTTTTTGTTTTTGAAATCTCTTGACAAAGCTGATGATAGACAAATACACACCTCGTTAATAATTTTGGATTAATCAATTCTCTGATTTTTTTTCAGAACACTGGTATCAGGTTTTCAGGTTGAGAAGTTAAAAGTGATATGATTACAAGTTTATTATTTATTTGTGATTTTTTAAAAAAAAATCATTTGAGGGTTGAAATAGTCCAGTTTCTCAATCAAAAGTGAAATTCTCTAGCCCCTATTAATTCCATCTTTGCTGGGTTTAAAGTTATATTTAAAATTAAAGTTATATTTATCTAATTCTAGCAGATCAAGAACAAGAGAAAAGAACAATTAAAAGTAAAGATTTCAGAAATCTTATCACAAGGTCTTTAAACTTACTATTTAGAATATAAAAATGAAATGTCCTTTTTAATTGTTGGGAAAGAGACATTGGTAGAACAGAGAGATATATGCACATTCAAAACTTTGTTGTCTGTATTATGAAATTATTATGGATTAATTATTAAATACAGAGATTAAAGCATATTTATAGATAATTTCGTGCTAAATTATCTAGTTTTTAGGTTACACGTGATTATAGTACCTAAAGTTTATGACTGATCCTTTAAATTGAGTTTGACTAATTCTATCCCATTTTATAAGTTCTCATTCGAGTGTAAATATTATTTTGGCTTTCTGTTTGAATTGGAGTTCAGCCTGCTTAGCTGTTTAAGCTTTTTCTGGTTTGTACTATAACAAATGAGAAGAGGGGCAATCCCAATAGAAGGCAAACCTGAACTGAACAAATAAATACAAATGGTTTGTAGTAGAAACTTGTTTGGTATTTTTGATCAGTGTGTTAATAAGAAAAAACATTCATTCTTGGAAATGTATAATTGGTATTTTATCAACAGAAACAGTTAAATATGGGCAGGGAGACCATAAATGTTCTATATTTGCCTCTACCATCAACTTATGTCTATATAACTTATTTTTTTTTAAAAAACTCTTTTGCTCAGTGAAATGTTGAAATATGCAACTTCTACATACCTCATGAATCTAGCAATGCAAAGGAGTTATGATTCCCCTTCATGATTCTTTCTAGCACTGCAATTTGTAGAAATTCATTGGCGGAGTCTCGTTTTGAAAAATATTTAAACCTGTAAATGCAGATATGTTTGGTGAAGGGATGACCAATTTTCTTGTTTTACTTTTTGGTGAGATGCTGGGTTCTTGCCTCCCCTTAATGCACAAGATGCTTGATAATATATAAAGTGCTTGTAAAAAGAGTTAAGGGTATTTGTGTATGGAACTAGTCTAGGCTCCTAGACAGCTCTGCTCTCTTTCAGTTCTTTGTACGAATATTCAGTATGATGTTCAGCAGAAGTTGTATCATTATGCTCATAGCAAAAACAATTAGATAAAGCCACGCTGTTTTGCATATTTAATGTTTGTATTTTGGACGTTTTGATTCCTTTAATATTGAAGTTTGGTTTTGAAAGCTAAAGTGGCATTTGAATGTGAACCTTGGGTGCAATTAAGTGTTTCTCTAATGGTTACAATTATGTTCCCTAATAATGTTGTTAGTCCAGATTTTCTGGAGAAAAAGAGTGTGAGAAAAAGCTTCAAGCTACCACTGGCTAAGAGAAAAGAAAACAAGTAGTGGTGTTGTGTAGGGTGGGTTTTTTGCATCTATTATAGCTTTTCTTGAACCGATGTCCTCAGGTTCTGTTGAACTAGAATTCCTATAGTTCCCTAGTCATACTGGTTTATAATGATTGGAGCTGTAGATCAACATACCAAGAGAACAACAATAGAAAATGCTAATCCTTGTCGTGCTTCCTTGTTGATGTACAAACTGAACTAAACATGAAACTATTGTGCCCCTCCATAATCACCCCTTTACTGATATTTACACCAGGTTCTATGTGGTAAAAATTGTTTACTCGAGTCAGACGCATCACAATTAAAATAAGGCATAGTATACAACGTAACATTTAAAATATAAAATACAAGATTAAAATATGTACAAGTTAAATCTTGCCCAGAAAATAGCAACATTGTGTTCTGTCCTGCTGTCATGAGGTCCTCAAATGTACACTGGACACAAACAGCAGATATACATATGTGTTGTTGTCCGCATGTCATCACAATTGCAAAAGGACAGAAGACACCAGATAGCCCCATTTGTTCAGGGTGTCTCTGGATCTTGTTGTACCCATGCAACAATGATTTCAATATTTCCCAGCTTTCATCAGACCCAGGTGCCAGCTTTCTCCATTGATTTCATCCAGTGTTAGTTCTTCGTTACTTTCCATAGGGCCACTCTGCTTTCAAATTCTTCGAAGTCTTCCGTCAACCTAAGGAAGTTTTTCCTGGATTTTAATCTCTTGTAGGCCAGTGATGGCGAACCTTTTAGAGACCGAGTGCCCAAAAACTGGCCCCGCCTCTGCTCCACTCCGTGCCATGCTCCCGCTCCGCCCCGACACCGTCCCCCCCGCCCGCAGGGCCACTCACCGCCTCCGGGCCCGCCACAGATTGCCCAGGCAGCCCAGCAGTGCCATGGCGGCCACGCCCTCTGCCCGCGCCCCACAGTATCAACTGCGGATGAAGCGCCCTGGTGGGCTGGACACAAATTCCAGGGACAGGCCGAATTGGATGGTTTGTAGGACCCAGGAGTCTGTGGTGGTGAGCTCCCACTGATGGAAGAAGAGGGATAGCCTGCCACCTATGGGAGGGACAGCCCGAGAGTCACTTAGATCTCCTGAAGGGGCGACCTCCCCCTCGAAAGGGCCGTTTGTTCTGGTGTTGTTGCCTGGGTCTGAAACCTGATCTGTCATACGGACAGTCCTGTCTGGCCGTGAAGGGACGGGGAGGCTGTGAGCCTCCTAAGCCTGTTCCTGGTCGAAAGGACTGCCTGCACCTGTCAGTCCGCCTGTTGAGGTGAGTCATGACCTTCCGCTTATCCTTATTCTCTGTCAAATAAAGATCCAGGGCCTCTCCAAATAGGTGGCCTCCTTGATAAGGGGCCGCAGCCAGACGCCACTTGGATTTGGCGTCGGCTTGCCAATGTTTAAGCCATAGCATCCGTCGTGCTGTGACATTGGATGCTAAGAACCTGGAGGAAAATCTGGCCGACTGCAAGGTTGTGTCAGAGGCATACTCTGTCGCTGCAACCAGCTTACTCAGATCTTGGTGAGTTCATATGTCCTCCGGAGGGAGCCTGGCCTGAAGTTGGTGGAGCCAGAGGAGAGAGGTCCTGACAAAGAAGGAAGCGCAAGTGGCCGTTTTGATCGCCCACGCTGCCGCCTGGTGAGTTCTGCAGAAGGTCAGTTCCCATCTCCTGTCCTCCGTCTTTAGCACCTCAGCCATATCTCCCGACACTGCGGACGAGGACAGGAGAGGAACCAAGGCTTCGTCCACCTTTGGTACGTCCAGGGCATATTTCAAATCTGGTGCAGTACTGAATAGCTTTTTGTCCGTTCCTCCCAGAGAGGGAAAGGTACCCAGTGAGACTCATTGTTTCTGAACAGCGTTCAGGAAGAGAGATGTGACACGTCTTTTAGGGCTGGAGACCAAGTCAAGACTGGGTTCTCCTAGCCCAGCAGGGGGCGTGACAAGTTTGTCTGACTTGGTCTCAAGGGCAGGAAGACAGAGCAAACCCATTGGTGGATTCTCCATCTCCTGTGCTGGAGAAGGGGTTCTACAGCTACACTGAGGCAATTTTGTATCATTCTTTCAAAGATTTTGTAGGTATGGCATAAGAGAGAAATTGGATGGTCGTTCTTTAGGGTTATTGGCCTCTTTACCTGGTTTTAAAACTGCTATCACCGTAGCCTTTCGCCAGACACTAGGAATCTTTCATTGTTCCAAACATTCTTAAACATTTCTAGTCGCCATTATCTTGCTTTCAGTCCAAATTGCTTTATCTATTCAAGAAGGTTGTCATCCAAACCAGCAGCTTTCTGTGGCCTCCTCTTCCTTATAGCCTCTCTCATTTCTTCCATAATAAAGGAGGACGATAAGTTAGTGGTTACATCCTCCTCATTTCTGTTGATCTTAATCTTGTGTGTGGGTGACCTTTGATCTAAGTTGCCATTCTTAAGAAGCTGACTGGCTATTATCATCACCAGTGGTAAAAATGAAGGGCTGTCTGGAGACGATGCTGCCCTCTCATTCTGTCGTACAAGGATGCTCTCATTGTGTTATTTTCCACCTGAGCTCCTATGCATTTTAATCCAGCTGCAGACCAGAGAACCAGTCAGTAGTTCATAGTCTGGGCTCACTGGCACATTAACGGCCCCAAACCTCTCTCAGTGATATAGTTGTGTGGAGAAATGATAAAGCATACATTCGTTAGTGACCATTCAAAGTTAGAATAGCGCCGGGAAAAAATAGCTTCCAGCTGGCCATCGTACTTAGGACTGTCACAACATGCCCATGGTAACATAATGCAAATTCAAGTGTGTGGTGATTGGCATGTATTTATGACTGTTGCAGCACCCTGGGGTCATGTGATCACCATTTGCAAACTTCCCAGCCAGTTTCTGACAAGCAAAGTCAGTAGGGGAATTTGAATTCACTTAATGACCACGTGATTCACTTAACAACTTCAGCGATTCTTTTAAAATTGTGGCACCCCCCCAAAAAAAATCAGGCATGTCTCACTTAACCTTGTTTAATAATGGCAAATAAGAGATGAAAAATATTCCTTACTTTCATTTGTATGACATTGCTGGGAATTGGGAATAGGAATAAGATATGTTGTGGTTTGTATAGATAGCACAATTCATTTGTTGTTATTTCTTTCTTGCCCCTGTATTTTGGTAAGTGTGCAGCAGTCGACAAGTGATATCCTGCAGTAAGAAAGAGTATATGTCTTCCAAGATAATGTGGGGTGTTGGCCTAGAAACCAGGAGACTGAGTTTAAATCCTGCTTTAGGTATGAAAGGTGTCTGGGTGACTTTTGTCCAGTCACTCTCTCAGCCCAACTCACCTGACAGGATGTTGTCCAGGAGGAAATAGGAAGAGGAAGGAGTATTAGGTATGCTTGCCACCTTGATTTGTTTATGAAAAAGGTGGGTTAAAAATCTTTTAAAAAATAGAAATGCAGTTTAGGAGTAAAAAGAATCCTAAGATTCCACTGAGTTCTTTTAACTATGATGTTAGCAATATAGATTACTTCTTAGTAACATCTCAACTTTATCTGCAAGGAAATTAAGATAAACAAGTTTTTAAAGATACACTTGCTGTAAAGACACAAGGAAGATCTCTGCCTGAGCTATATCATAATACAGAGCTTGAAAACTAAACCTAGCCCTTCACATAGATAAAATGCTCAGTAACTAAATCAAAAGATTGCATTCCTGGACTGAGTCAACCATATTGGTTGTGTTTGAAAACAAAGATGACTCAGTGGTATAACACCTACTGCCACTCCTTGCAAAGAAAAATGGATACCATTTATGTATTTAAGCAAACAACTGAACAAATGGGAATTTGAGCTAAACCGTTTGAGGACTGCTTCAGATCTGCTTGTGTCTCATAGGATGAACATGAATCTGTGTGACTAGTTTTGAATAGAATAGAGCTGGAAGGGACCTTGGAGGTCTTCTAGTCCAGCCCCACGCTCAAGCAGGAGAACCTTTACCATCTCAGGCAAGTGACTGTCTAGCCTCTTCTTAAAAATCTCTAGTGATGAGGCGCCCATGATTTCTGGAGGCAAGCTGTTCCACTGGTTAATTGTCCTCGCCGTCAGGAAGTTTCTCCTTAATTCCAGGTTGCTTCTCTCTTTTACTCTTTCACAGATCATGTCATATTGTGGCTTCATCCTAATGGGTAGAGGTTGCAACCCCCTCCCTGCTGACTAGTTGAATTTGTCAAAATCAGACTAATTGTTCTCTAGTTCCCTTTTCCCTTTTGTACACAACCTATTCCTGAAATGCACGCTGCAAGTGAGCAGTACGTTTAAACTGAGCAAAGCATGCAGGTGACATGCCATAGAATTGCTTAGTTAATGGTTTTAGCCAACAGCCTTACTACTTTTATAAAGACGATTCATGTATTTATTATTAGAATTCATTTGTTTGTCATCTCTGAGCTCCTCAGAGCATAGCACAAATATTAAACTATCTAAAGAAATATCACCAAGTCTGGAGGGAACAACCTAAATAAACATTCTCTCTGCAGGAGGGAGCAATTTCAACACATAATAACTAAATGGTTCACCAGAAAAGAGAGGTATTTTCACCATGCCAAGAAAATTGGCACCAATATGATCTCCAGTGTAAAGTTATTCCAGGAAAGAGGGGCAGTGACCAACAATGTCTGTTGCAGATGACATTCTGTAGAGATAGGAACCTAAATGGAGTCTTTTCTTTACAGTGCTAGTACTTACCTGGGTCTTAAGCCATGTTGGCCTTTAATGGTAACATCCAACAACTTTAGTTGCACCCAGTCCTGTGTCTGGTGATAGCAGGATAAAGACAGAGGTGGAGCTGCAAGCATTATCCATGATAGCCCAAGGTCTTGGCATCAAAGAACTATACAAACTGGTCTGAATATCAAACTGAGGTTTTGAGTGCAAGGCAAGGGTCAAGAATGACAGGAACATGGGTCCAGAGTCAGAGATGTATAAAGGCCCCGAGACTGTTCTTATATAGCCCAGGTGCTGGTACAGCAGGTGTGCTGTTTTACCTTTGCTCCACTGCTATATTCTTGGGCTAGGTGCCCTGCCACAATCTATCCTCTTATTATTTGAATCAGGTCCCACCTGCTCAAGCTTATTATCTCCCAAAGCTGCCTGAAGTGCCTGTTTGCCTTCTGGCTCTTCAGGTTAATGCTGTGTCTCTTTAGCCTCTCGTTCAGAAGATTGAGAGGACGCAATAATATACCTGCAAGCAAACCAGGGCAGCTCTCAAAGCAGCAGTTTATGCAGGATAATCAAGCAGCGTCCCAAAGTGCTGCCTTCTGGATCAGCTGAAGTCTTTAGGTCAGTGGTGGCGAACCTATGGCACGGGTGCCAGAGGCGGCACTCAGAGCCCTCTCTGTGGGCACGCACACCGTCGCCCCAGTCCTAGGCCTTCAGCTGGGTTTTATAAAACCTTTTCTCTTTAGGCCTCCACCACCGTGTGCAAAAAAAAAAAAAGGTTCAATCAATTTCAACTTCTCGCAGGAAAAAAAAGATCTTGCAAAGTTGGAATTGATTGATTGAACTTTTTAGTCCCACCCAGTCTGCCATTACCACCGCGGCCACGCCCACCCGGCACTTGACGATGCATAAGTGGATTTTGGGTTGCAGTTTGGGCACTCAGTCTCTAAAAGGTTCGCCATCACTGCTTTAGGTGGTCTTCGTGAACAGCCAAAGGTAGAGCGGTTTGCTGTAGTTCAAACAAGAGATGACCAAAGCATGGTGAAAGTGAGCAGGGCCTTCTAATTAGGAAAGGCATAATTGGTATACAAGATAGAGCTGTGTAGAGGCTCTACGCCCCCGAGCCTCAGCCCATTACCGGGCCACCGCCTGCTTGAAACCAGGCCGCGGGAAAAATGGGCAAGCCTGCACACATGAAGCTCCACTCGCGCGAGTGGCAGGCAAGCATGCACGCCAAGCTCCACTGAAGTTCCATTTGTTTGAGTGGAGGGCGTGCGCACCCGTGCACCACTTGCACAAATGGAGCTGAGCGTGCGCATGCACCTGCTTCTGACACACCCACACCAGGCCAGGCTGCTAGGCCAGAAAGATTGGGGACCACTGCTCTACACAGCAAACCTTTTTAGGATTTAGCTACTTGGATTCGTTGGCTGAAATCAAGAGTAAACAAAAAGCATGGTGTACTTTCTAAGCACATCAACTTGTTCTTCTAGCTTTTCTTAAACATAATGAACATTCAGAAGAGTGGATTGCCACGCTTCCCCTCTGAAATGATATAATCCAGTCCACCATCTTATTTCCATTTTATTCTACTATTTGAGGAAACAAGTGAAATTCATTTGGAGACTGATTTGAGGCCGTTTAAGAATCTATCTCGATCCCATGCGAAGGTGATTAAAATTGTGTGATTTTGCAGTTTGAACTAGGCTACTGCTTTGGTTACATTTGATTTCTCTGGGAATGGTTGGCTTGTTTAGAACCAAGATTAACATTTTGAATGTGTTGAGACTTCAGTAATATTTCTCTTTCTTCTGTCCATAATTGCACCTTTAGTTTGTGATTACATTTGGACTCTTTTGTCTCAATTAAAATTGAGTGTCCAGAAAGGTGAAACTTGAGTATCTGTGAACATGAACAGCTGCCAGGATTTTGTTCCTGTTATTTGGTCAAAAATCATTAGCGCTTGGCACAAAAATCAAGAAACTTATCATTTATGTGAATCTGGCACAAAAAGATCAGAATCTGTTGTTCTTTTTATAAGTTTCACTTAAAACTGAAGCTTTCTGTGGAGATCTAAATCACTAGAATAAAAGTTGAAATTTTATATACTTTACAATTCATGCATGCTTGAATGTTGCAGTTTTAGTGCTTGTTTAGCATAGGACTTCCTTATTTAAAATGGTTGATGCAAAGTTCATAGTTGTTATCGAGGAGGCCACGTTTATTACTCAGTTGTAATGAAGCACAAATGAAGCACAACAGGATATGCTGTTGATTTGTCTAAATTCTCCTTTAGGAATTGATGGGGAGTGCAGGTACTATATGTTTCCTCTCTCCTTGAGGCAAACAATTGAATGTAAAGCTTCCTAAAGACTTTATTTCCAATTGTTTGGAAATATTCTGGAAGATTTCCACAGTTAATCTCTACAGTTTGTGGTGTTCACAAGATAAAGGAGAGAAAATATATGTAAATCTACAGAGTTGTAAAGAATTATCTTCTTTGGATGGCCCCCGTTTGCCCCATTCATTTTTATGGGGAAAATATTTATTTCTGTTTGTAATTATATCAATTGGTTGGCATGTAGATTGCCAGGAACATGTGTCCAATCACATTTTTGTACTTGTACATGTTACCAGATCATCAGGTAACAGCACGTATGCCACTACAAGTCATTTTATTAATTAATTCCAAAAGGATGCCAGAGGAAGGGATGTTGTGATTTGGAGTTTTGCCTGCCAGTTAAATAGTGGTTTAGTATGGCAACAGAAAGGATCAATTGGAAGTAAAGAAGTCATCAATTTAAATCACACCTCGGCCATCTCTTTTGCAAAGAGCACCATCATAGGTTAGCCTTTACTGTGTAGGTGTTACTCTAAGCTTCTTGAGATAAGTTATATAAGATATTGTCAACAGTATAAAAGGCTTTATAAGAACACTTAGGTGGAATCAAGGCTTGTGATGAATGCAGCCTTTAGTTCCTTGTCACCAACGTCTTCTGTGAATCATTCACCTGTTAAAAAATATTCTGTGTTTTATCTTGTGCTTGGAGTGCTGGCACGCATGGAATGGGTGTTGCAAGCTCCATGACAGCACTGGCTTTAAGAACTAAGTCTTCTTTTAAATGGAAATCACGCTGCCTGAGCTATGAAGCGCTCTTGAAGATGGTTCATATCCCTTAGTTCAGTTGAAATGTACTTGGCATATGCTAATTTCCTCAAAAAGCAGATTGCTTGGCCTGCTGAGTTTTACATCTCTTACAATATGTGTCACGTTTTCCCCCATGCAAGAAAATAATCAAGCAATGAAACTTGTAGAAGAACAAACTAATTTGGGAAGGTGAGGTGGGAGTTGTAGAAAAAGCAGTTAGATGACAGCCTGAGCCTGGACCAATAAAATGGGAAGAAAAATTGATAGGCTTCCCAGCTTACCATGTCTCTTGGGCTCCCCTCCCTTTAAGAAACGTTTTATAGCTTGCAGTTGAAAACTCAACAGCACTGAGTTATAATTTCTATGGTTTTTGTAACTGGATATTAGCTCTCAGGAAGGAAGAAGAGAGAATGTGGCGCAGAACTTAACAGATGATTTTTCAAGTTTATATCCTTTCTGAAATCACCATAATTAGCCCACTAGCAGGCTCCAAAGAAATTTCTCTGAATATCTTTCTTAGGAGAAGTATTGTTGCATTATTCCCTGCCCTTATTTTATCATCGGGTTAGTTCGCATCTGCTTTGCAGATTTGCTTTCTTGGGTTTTGCTGCAATCATTTCCAGCTAAATGGAAATGCTACTTTAAAAAATGCTTTTTGTTAAGTCCAGCATTTTGCAAGTTCCAAAATAAATTCCCAACAATACAGCGAGCATACAGAGACATGCATGCATACAGAAAAAGTCTCAGAATGATTCACAGCATGAATCAAACATTCGACATTGTGTAAATATTGAAATACATTTCAGAGTATTAATAAGAATGGATACCTTTGTCTATTGGAATGTCTGCATGCAGACATTGTAATAGACAAAAGATATCAACTTCTGTCATCTAGAGGGCCATAGCTGCCTTTGTATGGCATCACTGGGGCCATGTTTCAAAAGTGGAAAGGAATCGGGTCATTTGGGGGAAGGATTCAGAGATTTTAAGAGCAGATTAAGGTATATCCAAGGATTAAGCCGCTCATTTTGCCCCTAAACACTCCAAAATACTAAAGATGACCCAAATGTTCCCCCACTTCCCCTGGAAGCCAAAGAAGAGATTCTACTTCTTGGTGATTCCCCAGCGGGTCTGTACAACTATTAGGGTTGTAGAAATCCCCATCATATCTAGTTGTGAGAGGTTTTGGAATATTAATTTTAGTTCAAAATGTCATTCGAGTCTGAGGAAGTGTGGTTAATTTAAAAGTTGGTAAGTTTGTGACTAGGCCAGTTTCAAAGCATGATTTATGATGTTTGTGCCTGTAAACTGCCTAAGATTCACTTGGACGGTAAGATGGGTGGCTCTAAATTTGATAAATAAATAAGTTCCTTGTTTCAACAAACTTAAGATGCCTCTTCCCCTTTCTCAATTTTTAAATTTAAATATTACACTGAGTAGTCTGGAAGTTGAGTGATGGCAACTGGACTTCTTTTTCTTTTTTTGGTTTGAAACATTTCGCTGCTTATCCAAGTAGTTTCTTCAGTGATTATACTGAGTTTTGTCATTGTATCATACAGTACTGAATCGCCCTTGCTCAAAAATTTGAAGTGGAAAGGCAAGAATGAAGCATGCAAGCCTGAGGCATGCATAAGGCTGGTCATGGCATCAGGACGCAGTCTAGGTTTCAGAATGCTAAGAAGCCTAATTTCATACATGACACCAGACTATGAGAATAATTTAATTAAAACAATTATACACAAGCATTTACCCCGAAGTATTATGGCTGTGTTCTTTTCTTTTGTCTGCTTGTGTAAACATATCACCCAGAGAATTTTAAGACACTATTTTAAAGTTAAAATTTAAAACAAACTAGGAGAAAAACAAAGGAAGTGAAAGGAAAATTGGGAATAACATTTAGAACAGTGGTTCTCAACCTGTGGGTCGGGACCCCATTTGGGGTCGATCGACCATTTCACGGGGGTTGCCAAGCAAGGCTGTCCGCCATTTTTTTGTCCACCATTTTTTTTGTCTGCCATTTTTTTCCCCTTTTCCAGCGGGTGCCTTACCTCCCTTGGGCTGGGCCAGCTGGTGGTCGGCCTGCTCGGTCTCTGCCGCTTGCCAGCTACGCCTTGGCCGGCGCAGGGGGCGGAACCACGCATGCGCGGTGCTCCCGGGCAGGGAAAGTCCTCGACTTACGACCGGTTGGGTAGTCCTCGACTTACGACCGGCTTAGTCCTCGACTTACGACCGGCTTAGTCCTCGACTTACGACCGGTTTAGTCCTCGACTTACGACCAGTTGGGGTCGCGGCATTAAAAAGGTTGAGAACCACTGATTTAGAACAACTTCTGTACAAATGATAATATAATTGATATATGTTCTTATGTTTGGATATAGTCATTCTTTATTTTGACTTTCAGGTAGTGAAATTATATAGGTGCTTAAATATCACTGATTCGGTGAAAGATGACCTTTTGGCTTTTAAGATAGTAAAAATCCCAGTTTCTTCTACCAGGTGATCATAATACCCACCTGAGCCTCCATGGTACTGCTGGTGATGGTTTGGCCGATGATGGAACAGCTTTGGAAGAAGGGGAAGCCAGTCCGGATGCCCAGCCACAGCAAGTCCGAAGGATGCGCAGAGAAGCCTGCACTTGTCCTTATTGCAAAGACAATGATGGGAGGTAAGCTTGTGCTGTAAATTTTGAGTGGACTCTGATGCAAAGGTCAATAAATAAAATGAAGGGACTGCCATAGACTCCTGCTTTAGTTCTTTAGAAGTAGAATTTCCAGTTTGGGAAGCATGTTCTGTTGGGAATACAAGCTTTAAGTCAAAAGCTCTAACATGTATGGAGTTCAGCTCTCTTGTGTATATTGTCCTGCTAGGAAAAAAGATTCCCCAAAACATGTAATTTGACAAAGTTGGCACTATTTGCTTGCTTGCAATGTTAATAGCTGATTACAGCAGGCTGAAAGTAGTTTACAATATGTAAGGTCCGTAAAGACATAACATTAAATAATTCCTGTGCTGTATAGATTGTGGGGAAGGGATTACATCTAGAAACATGTAACAGTTGATTCAATATTTGGTTTGCTCCATGCTAAGTAGCTACCAAGTTTGTGCAAGTATACATCACTCTCTTTTTCCTCTGTGTTAGCAGAGCATTATCTTTCTGAAAACAGTTGCACCTTGCTTTTCCTGAACTATCTGTGCTTTTTCAGGAGATGTAAATAGCTGGTGTAGGGATATGTAACTCACAGATGTTTTCAAAATAGGAGAGAACAAGCAGTGCGGAGACAATAACGTGTGATTTAAAGATTGTCCAGTGTGTCTTGATAAAGTGTCTTCCTTGTCTTATTCTGGCATTCTAGATCAGGACGTAATGCAAATCTTGGTTTTGGATTTGTAGTCCCTTAATAATAACAAAGTAACCTCCACCCATTTTGGCCCCATTATATTACTGGAGAGTTTGTGATTAGATTTCCATGGAGGATGGTGACTTCAATTCTAGTGTTCATGGCAACCACCCAAGAAGATGATGGATAATTCTATGTGATAGTAGCTCTTCTTTTTTTTGCCATGGGGCAAAACAAATGGTAAGCAAACCGGTTTATCTGATTAACTCTTTTATACGTCATACTTTTTAGGGGTTCTGGGGACCCCGGCAAAAAGAAGCAACACATCTGCCATATCCCAGGCTGTGGGAAAGTGTATGGGAAGACATCTCATCTGCGAGCTCATCTTCGGTGGCATACTGGTGAACGGCCATTTGTTTGCTCATGGACGTATTGCGGCAAGCGTTTCACACGCAGTGATGAGCTACAACGACACAAGCGAACACACACTGGTAAGTGCAAGGAGTTCCCGGGCCTGAGCAACAAGTACTGTGTGTAGCTTGAGGTGTGAGGGAGAGGTTTCAAAAGAGTTTTGTGTTGGGATCTTCTTTGTTAACACAGCTATATAAGTAGAGCGACATCTTAGTTATTCAGAATAAATTTGAACATTTAAGTAAAGCGTATGACACCTTCCTGGTTTACTGCATGTAAAAGTGCTCCCTAGCACTTTGTAAAGTTTTTGCATCATGGGTATAACGTCAAACCTTGTCTACAGTTACAGCTACTATATGCAGCATTGCTGCTTTTTAAAAATGCAATGGTAGTTTTGGAACAAATACCTCCTTGCCTTAAGACGTTTTCAAAATGAAATAACATTGCTATAAAAATGCAGTGGGGATGTGGAAACAGAAAGTGCTTTGAAAATAAAGTTTCCGGAATGTATTTGCGTTATTCAAAACAACTCACTGTAATTGTATATATATATAACTGCAAATTTAAAAGTATTACCTAGAAACAAAACAAAATAACCCAGCTGGCAAAAGCGTATGTATGATTATAAAACAGAAATAAATATTATTTTATTTTGTTTGCTCTCTACTTTAAGGCAGTGGTTCTCAACCTGTGGGTCGGGACCCCATTTGGGGTCGATCGACCATTTCATGGGGGTCGCCAAGCAAGGCTGTCCGCCATTTTTTTTTGTCCGCCATTTTTTTTGTCCATTTTTTCCCCTTTTCTGGCGGGTGCCTTACCTCCCTTGGGCTGGGCCAGCTGGTGGTCAGCCTGCTCCGTCTCTGCCGCTTGCCAGCTACGCCTCGGCCGGCGCAGGGGGTGGAACCATGCATGCGCGGCGCTCCTGGGCAGGGAAAGTCCTCAACTTACGACCGGTTTAGTCCTCGACTTACGACCGGTTGGGGTCGCGGCATTAAAAAGGTTGAGAACCACTGCTTTAAGGGTTTGTAAACGAGCCTTGAATTGAATAATAATAATAATAATAATAATAATAATAATAATAATAATAATAATAATAATAATAAAAAAGTTGGAAGGTACCTTGGAGGTCATCTAGTCCAACCCCCTGCTCAGGCAGGAAACCCTATACCATTTCAGACAAATGGCTGTCCAGTCTCTTCTTAAAAACTTCCAGTGTTGGAGCATTCACCACTTCTGGAGGCAGGTTGTTCCACTGGTTAATTGTTTTAACTGTCAGGAAGAACAATTAACCAGGGTATAAAACAAGAGCCATATGAATGGGCAAATAATGGCCAGAATCATGTGGGAACGTTCAGTTGAGTAAAAATTCACCATAATCAATAATAAAACTGGACCTTTTTCAAATTGAAACCTAAGAATTGGTTTTTAATTTTGTATCTACTATTGTTAATATTGTAATATTTATGATTTTTATTGTAAGCCGCCCAGAGTCACTTTGCAGTGTGTGGGGCATATAAATTTAATGAATAAATATATAAAATAAAAAAAACTATGCAAGGACGTGGCATTTAAAATGTCTCTCTTTTTTTTAGAGGCTACTTTGTAAAACCTTATTTGGATGCCTAATATTTGTTGAAGGTAACAAAACTGAAATATTTTCATAGAATGGGAAAAAGCAAGTGTTTAATAGGCATATGACTGGTATAGTTGGATGGTATAAGACTGATGTCTCTAAGGAAATCTACTCTCTAAAAAGAAGCCAGAGCAAAATAGGCTCCCACATAGGGCATCATTCCTTAATTTTTGTATATAGATGTCCCTGAAGATCTTAAGAAGAGACTTACATGGATAAAAGCTTCTCTTGATATAAATAAGGCTCTAAAAATAATAAGGTTTGTACTGCTCTGAGAAAGAAATAGAACTGGAATAGGTGTCATTGAGTTTGCCCTTTGTAAGTATCTTCTCTAAGTAGGGTCCTGCATATGCCCAATTCAGTAACCTAAACTGGAGGTTACAAGAGCGTGAACGATATGCCAAGTCTGGCTGTGGTTTGATACACTTTTTGCCGATTCTCTAAAAAGAGGACGCAGTTCCTGATGGGAAGATGCTGGGCTACTATGTTTTAAGAATGAAACGAGGGCTTCATGACTGTTTTCTTTCTTCAGGAGAGAAAAAGTTTGCCTGTCCCGAGTGTCCCAAGCGCTTCATGAGGAGCGATCATCTTTCCAAGCACATCAAGACCCACCAAAACAAGAAGGCAGGCGCACCTAACAGCGTGGCTATGGACGTCTCTGCCGTCTCCATCGATGCAAATGCCTCTTCGGAGAACGCCGGTGGNATAATAATAATAATAATAATAATAATAATAATAATAATAAAGTTGGAAGGGATCTTGGAGGTCATCTAGTCCAACCCCCTGCTCAGGCAGGAAACCCTATACCATTTCAGACAAATGGCTGTCCAGTCTCTTCTTAAAAACTTCCAGTGTTGGAGCATTCACCACTTCTGGAGGCAGGTTGTTCCACTGGTTAATTGTTTTAACTGTCAGGACAAAACAGTTAACCAGGGTATAAAACAAGAGTTATATGAATGGGCAAATAATGGCCAGAATCATGTGGGAACGTTCAGTTGAGTAAAAATTCACCATAATCAATAATAAAACTGGACCTTTTTCAAATTGAAACCTAAGAATTGGGTTTTTAATTTTGTATCTACTATTGTTAATATTGTAATATTTATGATTTTTATTGTAAGCCGCCCAGAGTCACTTTGCAGTGTGTGGGGCATATAAATTTAATGAATAAATAAATACAATAAAATAAAAAAACTATGCAAGGACGTGGCATTTAAAATGTCTCTCTTTTTTTTAGAGGCTACTTTGTAAAAACTTATTTGGATGCCTAATATTTGTTGAAGGTAACAAAACTGAAATATTTTCATAGAATGGGAAAAAGCAAGTGTTTAATAGGCATATGACTGGTATAGTTGGATGGTATAAGACTGATGTCTCTAAGGAAATCTACTCGCCAAAAAGAAGCCAGAGCAAAATAGGCTCCCAATGGGGCATCATTCTTTAATTTTTGTATATAGGTGTCCCTGAAGATCTTAAGAGGCTTACATGGATAAAAGCTTCTCTTGATATAAATAAGGCTCTAAAAATAATAAGGTTTGTACTGCTCTGAGAAAGAAATAGAACTGGAATAGGTATCATTGAGTTTGCCCTTTGTAATAAGTAGGGTCCTGCATATGCCCAATTCAGTAACCTAAACTGGAGGTTACAAGAGCGTGAACGATAGCCAAGTCTGGCTGTGGTTTGATACACTTTTTGCCGATTCTCTAAAAAGAGGACGCGGTTCCTGATGGGAAGATGCTGGGCTACTATGTTTTAAGAATGAAACGAGGGAATGGCTTCATGACTGTTTTCTTTCTTCAGGAGAGAAAAAGTTTGCCTGTCCCGAGTGTCCCAAGCGCTTCATGAGGAGCGATCATCTTTCCAAGCACATCAAGACCCACCAAAACAAGAAGGCAGGCGCACCTAACAGCGTGGCTATGGACGTCTCTGCCGTCTCCATCGATGCAAATGCCTCTTCGGAGAACGCCGGTGGAGCAGCCCCTTCAGCCCTCATTGCAACCAATATGGTAGCCATGGAAGCCATCTGCCCAGAAGGCATCGCACGCCTTGCCAGCAGTGGCATCAATGTCATGCAAGTGGCCGATCTCCAGTCGATCAACATCAGTGGCAATGGATTCTGAGGATCTGTCCGATATTGTACAAACGTGGGATTCTCAAGGTCCAGGAGAGATGCCTTTCATAGGGCGGAAGATGGGGACTCAGCTGCCACATCTAGCTTTCAGATACCATTTCTGTCTCCCGGGAATATTGTGTGCAGAATAAGGTCTGCTTGCTGTATAGTTCAGCCTGGTGATGCCTAGAGTGAATACTTGGGAAAATGGGATGGCCCAGAACTGATTGATTGATTAATTTTGTTTTGCTTTTTCTTCCCCTCCCCCCATTAGGTCTCTTCACCTTTATTAGGTACCCCAACGCCATCATGCCTTGGTTCTAAATGTATATGATCATTGAAATACTTTTTAGCAGGAAAAAAAATCTATATTATTATTGTTATTATTATTGTAATTATATAAAATTATAAAATATGTTCTTTTGGATGAAAGAGATTAAAAAGTGCTGCAACCAAAGTCTTTGGTTGTAGTTCAGATGCCTTAACTTGGAACTTATTGAGCTGTTAAACGGCGTTCAGGCTTATGTTCAGATGCTATATTGCATTTTAATTGTATGTATAAAAATATAAATTTAGCTTTTCTTGTGCTTAACTTTTAGGGTGTTTTCTCTCTCTCTCTCTCTCTCTCTCTCTCTCTCTCTCTCCCCCCCCTCCAATGTTCTCTTCCCTTATTTGATTAGACACTCATACCTATACCTTTTTTAAAAAAGTTACTTCCTGATAATTTCCACTTTTCTCTATTTGGAGAAAAGAGTGTCTGTTTAAGGTCCTTGTCATTATTTTTTTTCTACCCAAAGTGATAGGGTCCATGGCCCACTGTGTGTTCTGAACTTGCAAGGGAAACTGAGCCTAAGGAAAGATGAAAACGTGACATACAGTTTTATGTTCCTTGCCTTCCAAAAATGCATGAATTCAATTTTTGGCCCAGGGGGAATTCTTTTTAGTTCCTAGCGTGAAGCAGTGAATCTTCTTTGTTTAAAGTATTTGTTGCATGCATACATACCGCTCTAAGAACACCAGGAATCTTAAGGGTGTGGTGGAGAGGTCTTTATATATGTTATGTGGTTCAACTCAAGCCATTGTACTACAGCGCAAGTTGGAACTATAGTATTGGACTCTTGTTGTTCTTTTGTTTAAGATCTTGACAAATGCTACGGCCGTGTAGTTAAAGGAGAAATGTAAGCTTGGGTTCTTTTACCTTGGGATGCTGCATTGCTGTGAAACACTTAAGGGACTTGCCCAGTTCTTTCCAAATTGACAAATGGCCCAATATTTGGCTCAGTTGCTGGGCGCTCCATTGAGAATAAATTCTGAATTGGCTTTTTTTTTTTATCTCCTATTTGTAACTTTTTAGCAATTTAGTGCTTGCTAGCCAGCCTGCTCCCTTTACGAGGAACAATTATTATGAGGAAATTGCAACAAAGGGAACTTAGGTGGTAGTTCAAATACCAAAGAAATGAAGTGAAGGCCAGTGCTTATGAGATAAAAAGTGAAGGGAGGAGGAAAAGTGAGGCTTGAAAGTCGTTAAAGAATCTCTGTTAAGAGCCTTATGACACTCATCCTCCCATCCCAGTAAGTCTTCAGACAGTTTAGGCATCATTCCTAAAAACCTCTTGTGTTTAGTGTGAACCACCTAGACACGTCTGTTCAGTACCTTACCAGATCACTCAGCTGATCGGCCCTATGTCCTTTTCCCTCTGCTAAATTAAAAACAAGGTAGCATGACAGATTTTTTTTTTTTACTAAGTATTGAGGGAAATCTTCAATTGTCACATAGCCTTCATGAAGCTCCTGCCTCTTGCATACTTCAGTACTTGTCACGTGCAAGGTGAATTTCTATGCCCCGGAAAAAATTCACAAAAGGGTCCATGAATTGTTGCTGGGGTATTATAGCTGGCCATTCTTCGTTGTTTCTGTGGCTTTGCTCTGAAGTTCTCTCATCACTTCACTCCTCAGTAGCATATAAAACCAGTTTATTGTTTTTCTCTGCCTTCAATATAAAGTGTTGTGTTGGTAACATTTTGATGCCCCTCTTGCCATGTCCTGTTCTATTTTCTTTTTATTGTGTTATCTGGAGCTGTACCAGAATCATATGATATATATAATATATATGATATGATATATATGATATGATATACGTACACTCATATATGGCAGTGGTTTAGCAGAGCTGAATTACGACATCATTTTTGTCAGGGACAGGGGGAAAAAGATCATTTTTCCTTCCTCAGGACAATGCTGGAGTTAAGATTAACCGTCCCCACAATTGTCCAGGTGCTTGCACCTGCAGATCCTTGGAGCCCCTTG
Source organism: Protobothrops mucrosquamatus (assembly GCF_001527695.2). Lineage (NCBI taxonomy): Eukaryota > Metazoa > Chordata > Lepidosauria > Squamata > Viperidae > Protobothrops > Protobothrops mucrosquamatus. Next base: position 184,890 of record NW_015387317.1, read on the forward strand.
CCTGGAGTTGGATAGCTCTTTTGTCAGGCTTTTAAAAAGAATATTCTTGTTTCACAAATGCTGTTTGTTGAGCTGAGAGAGGATGGAAACAAGACCAAAAAGCATGAGCATCTTAACGCATGTCAAAAATAAGAAAGCCATGGTGTAAATATTTGACTTCTGTAGTGCTTGTGAATTGTTTGTACTGATGAATTGATGATTTTGCTCCATTTACTTTGGCTGAGGTGAAATTATCACTCCTTGCTTAGCCTTTTCCCCTTTTCTCAGTGATTTCTCTCTTCATTTTGATGGATTGGAAAGGGCAGACTTATACCAGGAATGTAAGAAACATACAACAAATATAAAGTAATGTACCACCAGGAGGACTGAGTAAGTAGGTGTAACTCAAGCATTTTTATTAAGAAAGAATTTCCTTGTCACAGTAGTAGGGATTTGTGGTCTTCCAGGTACTGCTGTTAGATCAAAGGTAAAGCAGATTGTATTTCTAATATGGTGCAAACTCAATATTGATTCAAAAGCAAGAAAAGGTTTTAGGGTCTTGAAGTTGGACGTTCCAGAGACTCAAGGATTGTAATCATCTTGATAGATGATTTTTACTATGATAGATTTCAAGTACTGCATTACTCTAACTAAATTAATTGAATACAAGCATTATTTGCCATAGTGAAGGGAAGCTTGATGTTCTAGATAATTTAGTCCCATACAGTATGCAGCAATAAATAAACTGCCTCATACCTCGAGTTGCTGGCTTATTCCTGCTATTTTAAACCCCCTGCTTCAAGAATGTCTTAGTTGCAGTAATTTTGGGGGGTGGGGGTGGGGAGCAGTATGATACCTGTGATGCCACAAGTTGTCATCTGATTTTCAAATTTGGGAAAGTAGAAACATGTTTTTAAGAAAATAAAAATAAAAATGCTACACAACTCACTGACATCTTTGTTTACACACACAGACTTACTATACACACACACAATATGTATATGCTTATGAAAGATTGCAGGATAGTTCCCACTATCTGAAAGGATAGCTGATTTTTTTTCCCCCTTTAAACTTCCCTATAATGCCAGATTGTGCTTGTTAATAGCATCCACTCTCAAGTATCTGTTTTCTTAGCAGATGTGGTGTCAATGGAAATGCTGTTATGATCTAATCATTTTTCTTCTGCTACAGAAAATCCCACTAGCATTTTTTTTCAAGTGCTACACTTGAAAAATCCTGTCTATTCACATTTACACACTTTCGCCACTGAGAAAACGGCAACGCACCGGGCAGTTTTGTTATTTTGGATGTTACTTTCCCACTCAGTTCAGTGTGACTTTGTAGAAGGAATCCATCTATAAATCTGTAAATGAAACTTTCTGAGTCTGCTGTCTCAGATTGCCCATCACAGAAGATTAATGAGTCTCTCTTATCGGCTCCTGTTTGTTTTCTAAAGAGCAATTTTTTAGTTTACAGCTATTGCTACAAGTCAGGAAGCCAGAAGTAGGGTTTTCAGTTAGTGGTAGAAATTCAATAAATCTCTGAAGTATGAACACTTTAGGAAGGGAAGACGTTATTATAAATCTCTTTACTTTTGAAGGGGGGGAGCAGAAATATGGAGAGAGGGTGAGCATTTTTATTTGTAATAACCTAAATCTTAAAAAAGTGGGCTGGGAGCATGGAAGAATTCTGTTTGGGGAATACTGGGGATTTTAGGTCCCTTGGTAGATTGCAGTATTTATTTCTCCCTAAGTGGTGTATCTCATTGCAGTGCCCGGTGACAATTGCGATTGTGCCTTTTCGTCATACGCTTTTTCTGAGCTTCTGCTAGAATCAAAGGTATTCTCTGCAACGTCCAAAGTAAATATATGCTTGGTATATGCCAAATATTTAGCAGAGTATTGAGGAAAGTGGTCTTTACAAAGATTATATTGCATAGTAGCATTGAATTCCTTACGTATGTGTCCCTCTTTTTTCCCACCCCCCCACTCTGACCTAAAAATGCTCTTTGGTCTTCAGCCAAGGAGAAATTTTCAACTCAGGTCATATTTTTTTCTTCTTCTTTCATGTATAAATAATATTGTCTGAAATAGGCTCTTATGTGTACTATCACTGAACATAATAGCAGTTACAGAAAAAATTTACAGAAAAACATGCAGTAAGTGCCTTTCCTGGAACTCAAAAAAAAAAAAAGAGTTAAAATCAAAAGTTTTCTATGGAAATTATCATTGACTTGACCACCTCGTTTGTCTCCTTGACACCTTCAGTAGCACTGTGTTGAAGTTCGAATTTTGCATTCCATTTAAACTCCTGTTTAGTTGTTGTTTTTTTTAATGTGCTGGAGCATGAATGGCCACCCGTATCATAGCATCACTTATATTTCTCTTCTGTCGCAAAAAGAGCTTTGCTTGCATCATTTAGTTTTATCTCAATAAGATAAGAACTCAGATCTTTAAAGTCTTAACGTAACCATGACTGTTTATTATGTCTGCTTGCATGCACAAGAGATGCATACCTACTACCATTTGAAATAGTGCCCTGGGAGAATTTTGATCTCTCTGTGTGTGAGTAGCCATGTAGGAAAGTCTTTGGTGCAGGAAGATCTGGCCTCTAGACCTTCTGTTTCCCTTTGGAGTCTATCATTTTAGATTTTAAGAAAAGAGTTGTCCACACTTTTAAGCGACAGCGCATCCCCCATTTAGTGCCACCTTCCCCTCATTTTCAGTTTTGTTTTATAACGTTTGTCTGCAATGACCGTTCTTGTGATCCGGTCAGAATGATAGCATGATCCTTGGTTATCTGCTTGGGTTGAGAATGTCTGTTGCTTCCAAAAGATGGCCTCTACTTACAAAGGCACCGTTCAGTTTTACACATACAAAAGCTAAAATAGCATTCTTTGCTGTGTGTGTATGCTCAGAACAAAGCTCAGTTATTTGTATGATCAGCACTATTGGCAGACTTGAGTTGTGTTTGAGGGGAAAAAAGAGAGAGAGAGAGAGAGAGAGAAAGAGCATCCCTTTCCGGAGGCTATTTTTTTTTAGGGTGAGGTTTGTTGTCTTATTGAATACTTTCCCATCACAGATGGAAGGGCTTCATGAATTTTGAAAGTGACTGTCCAGTGAGAGAGGGCAGGGTAGCCATTATTTGGATGTGTGCTGCATGTGTGAATGTGTCTCAATTCCAAGAACGTTATTAATTGAAGATCATTTAAACATGTAGTTGCAAGCTGGGTCTTGGAAAAGCTTTACTGAGCCTCCGTTTATGTAAACTGGCCTTAACATAAAATGTGTACAGAAAAAGAACGCCCCTCTTCCAGATGGTAAAATTTTGCCTGTTTAATTTTTATATTATCTTAAAATTACTTGCAATGCTGTTTTTTGGAATAAAATGTGCCTTGCCTTTTATAAACAAGAGTTGTATATAGTTAAGCCAATGCCATCAGCCTTAAGAGATCTCTGTAGCATTTTGTGCCTTGAGCCAGACTTTTCTATATTAAATCTTGTCACAGTCCAGTTTAAATGGGCCACAAGAGTCCAGTAATTAATTTAATTTTCCTAATCCACTGGGGAAAAGGATGAGCACTTGCTTTCCCCATGCTTTGTGGTGGTAGTTGAGCAGAAGGGAATTTCAGCTCAGATTCCATTCAATAATGCATGTACTCTGATAATCTTTAACAACAATTTTACATTATCTCCAACAGCTTGTAATTCTCTTCCATAGTAACATCGTTGCCTCTACATTTGTTCCCAGGAAATGGGGAGGTGAGAAGTGATCTAAGGTGGATGCGTTGTTTTTTTTTTTATTATTTTTGTTTTTCTGGTGCTTATAGCACAGCTCTGCAGTCACTTAAGCCAACCTGTAACACTGGCAATAAAATAATTTTGTCTATTCTATGTAAAAGACTGTTTGTTTTATCTTGTAATAATGTATATGCTTTTTTTAAAAAAAAATCCAATTACCTATGTAATGATGTCTGAAACACTTTTAAAAAGTGCTATTTTTGTACAAAGATTAAAATAGTTTGCCTCCTTTGTATACTGATTACATTTTTTAAATGAAAGGAATAAACAAGTATCTACAGAGTTTGTATTTAATCTGGCTGGCCATATGGATTGTGTATGTCTTTATTCTTCTACTTTGCCCCAGTACTTTGCTATAACTCACTGTAAAATCGTGGTTTCATATTGTTTCATATTTCTGGTTACTTTACATTGCTGGCTTCATATTTTAATGTGGACACTGACAGCCAAGTTTTAAACAACTAATAGTGTTCCTTAAACATGTTGATACAGTACTGAACTACAGTATCCTCTACCTTAATTTTCTAAGGATACTTACAGGATCCACATGAGGCTCAGAGTCATGGTTGAAAATAAATGAAATGCTGATGCAACATTGTCTTATGAATACAATTAAAAAGCTAAAATCTTTCACTCGTAAGAAAGTTACACAGTATAAGACAAAATTCACATGACAACAGAATGGTCAAAATATGTCCCTTTAAAAGTGTTATTACTGGTATATCTTAGGACGGCAATCAAATTCTTCAATACATTTGATAAATCATACAAATATAAACAAAACCATACAATTTGTTTTCTGCTTGATTATTAATCACCCAGAATTGTTCAGAAGAAAACAATACCTTAATTGAGAACTAACAGGGAGAAAGCCACTTGTCCTCCAATGCTGGCGGAGTAAGCTACAGAGTAAGCAAACCCCACACTGACTTAGCATTGATGGTGTTACAACAACCAAGCTCATAGAGTACGAAGGACTCCATAGTTCATTTCTGAGGTACATTTATTCTCTTCTGTTGGTAAAGTCACCTAGCTGGCTTTGTGCCTAGGATAGGACTAGAAACTAGAAATCACGAACTCCTGGTTTCTAGCCTGATGCCTTAATCCAGTGGTTCTCAACCTGTGGGTCGGGACCCCATTTGGGGTCAATCGACCATTTCACGGGGGTCGCCAAGCAAGGCTGTCTGCCATTTTTTTGTCCGCCATTTTTTTCCCCTTTTCCGGCGGGTGCCTTACCTCCCTTGGGCTGGGCCAGCTGGTGGTCGGCCTGCTCCGTCTCTGCCGCTTGCCAGCTACGCCTCGGCCGGCGCAGGGGGCAGAATCACGCATGCGCGGTGCTCCCGGGCAGGGAAAGTCCTCGACTTACGACCGGTTGGGTAGTCCTCGACTTATGACCGGTTTAGTCCTCGACTTACGACTGGTTTAGTCCTTGACTTACGGCCGGTTGGGGTCGCGGCATTAAAAAGGTTGAGAACCACTGCCTTAATCACTGCACCAAACTGGCCCCATAACAATCTTTGGGTGTGGACTTTCTTCTATAGGAATTTTGATTCCCGAAAGCTCTCCCATTTTCTGCCCTTTTGTGGGTTATGTTTTGCAATCTCTATTAAAATCCAGTGGTGCCTTGGTACTCGGCTGTTTTGAATCTCATCAAATTTGGTACAAATTTGGAGGCGAAAATTTTGTTCCAGTACTCATTGTTTTGTGCTCGATGCACAAGCTAGAACTTGTCATTGTCTGCTACCTTGTGACTCACTACATTATTCCTTATGGGGGGGGAATGTTCGGTACTCATTGCTTTTGGTATTCCTCACGCCTCCCGGAACCAATTAATGATATTCATTGTATTTTCTTTTTAAAGCAGGGGTCCTTAACCTTGGCAACTTTTAAGACCCGTGGACTTCAAAACCGGCTGAGGAATTCTGGGAGTTGCAGTCCACATGTCTTAAAAGTTGCCAAGGTTGAGGACCCCCGTTTTAAAGCCGTTCCTTTTCTGGTGTTGCTGATTTTATTATTGCCCATTGCTGGTTGAGTCCATAACGGATTAATTTGAATTAGAATTGAGATTCAGATGGGCCCCTGGTTGAACCTTGCTACAAGTTTCAGGAAGGAGACTCGACACATTTTGCAAAGAGATTTTTCTCCCTGTCCCCAAGAGGAGGAAATGATGCAATAGTGATCGGAGACTTCCTACTTTGAGGCACTGAAGCAACAATATGTTGGCCAAATAGTCTGTTAAGTATCTTATTTTTTGGGACACATAGTCTTTGTACAGGTAGTCCTTGTACAATCATTTGTTTAATGATCCAAGTTGTAAATTTTCAGAAAGGACAGATTTCACCTGAGTCTTTGGAGAAATAATTATGCCCCCTTGTTCTTCCAGTTCTGGGACTCCTAGACAAAGTGCCTTTGGATTTTAAGATACTCCACCTTGACTTGCAATTCTTGAATTAATGCAATGAGTTGTTTAGTTATGAATCTACACACCACCCTAAATTCTAAAAACTTTATTGGCTTCTTAAGTACCTGTCAGTTTTGAGGTTATTGACAGTTTCATGTCAATTGGCCAAATTGCTACTTATAGGTTGTTCTGATTTTCCCCCCCTCGCTGTTTTATATTTTTCCAAGGGCCTTTCTTTGGTTTGATTTACTGTTTGATTTACTGTTCATTGTTGTTTCTACAGGTAGGACAGACCCCTATAGAGTCCCTCTGAGATAGATAAGTAGTTTTAAAAATTCGATCTATGAATCAATAAATTTGCTTGGAGTGCTGGATGTTTTTTGGATCAAAGTAAACTTAAAAAATGTACCAGATGTTTCTTTTTATTTCCCCTTTGGGAAATCCACAAAATTGTATATAACCAAAAATAATATTAACTGATTTGGAAATGCTCTTTGTTCAATGGGGGGGAAAAGCAAAAAGCAAAGAAGACATCCTCAGTGATTGCTAGACACACTATTCCTGACAGCATGTAAATACATAACACATTTGTTTTTTTCAAACAGATGTAGAGATTTCTGTTTGTTTTGGGGAACAAGAGCATAGTTAATATTGTAAAATGCTCAATGTTCTTCACCAACTGTGCATACAAATTTGGATGTATAATTCTGCTTATTAAACAACACAATAATAATAATAATAATAATATAATAATAATTATAATAATAATAATAATAATATAATAATAATATAATAATAATAATAATAATAATAATAATAATAATAATAATAATAATAATAATAATAATAATAATTTTTCAATGGGACCTCAGGCAGGAAACCCTATACCATTTCGGGCAAATGGCTGTCCAGTCTCTTCTTAAAAACTTCCAGTGTTGGAGCATTCACGGCTTCTGGAGGCAGGTTGTTCCACTGGTCAATTGTTCTGTCAGGAAGTTTCTCCTTAGTTCTAAGTTGCTTCTCTTCTTGATTAGTTTCCATCCGTTGCTTCTTGAACTGCCTCCAGGTGCTTTGGAGAATAGCTTGACTCGCTCTTCTTTGTGGCAGCCCCTGAGATATTGGAACACTGCTATCATGTCCCCCCTCGTCCTTCTCTTCATTAAACTAGACATACCCAATTCCAGCAACTGTTCCTTATATGTTTTAGCCTCCAGTCCCCTAATCATTTTTGTTGCTCTTCTCTGTATCTTTCTAGAGTCTCAACATCTTTTTTACATCGTGGTGACCAAAACTGGATGCAGGATTCCAAGTGTGGCCTTACCAAGGCATTGTAAAGTGGTATTAATACTTCACGTGATCTTGATTCTACCCCTCTGTTAATGCAGCCCAGCACTGTGTTGGCTTTTTTGGCAGCTGCAGCACATGGCTGGCTCATGTTATTGCTCCAAACCTGCCCCTTCCAGAAAACTCTTAGCTTAATATTTTCATTGGCCACCGATCTCCAAGATCATATGAAGGAATTATTTTTGTACAAAGAGATTGTCTGCGCTACTTTACATGAAAGTAAGGTCTCTCCTCTGTCAGGGCCCCAAATCCCTATTGCTTTTCTTGCATATATCCTTTTGTGCTTTTCTCTGACTTGGAGACAGAGGATAATTCTCATATAACTATGATAAAAACAAATCAAATTGATTTTATACACACACACACACACTTCCAGCTGAAGATACCGTAATGATTCTAATCAGAGTGCTCTATCCAAAGATGGCTGTTTTTACACTGCAATTAACTCAAGAGGGCAGCATTGCTATGTTGGCTGTAGGAAAGTCAGCTGTCCTTTCACCACTGTGAATAGTTTGGGAAACCCAGAATAAAAACTAGGACAAAAAAGTGTATACAGAGGGGGACTGGTATTTTTTAAAAAGAAAATCTGTAGAAAAATATTAGTTGTTGGTACTTGGAGAGAATTTGATAAAGGCCTTGGCCGAAGTGTTAATTTCAACTCAGATCCAAGAGCAAAACCTGTTTGAGGCTACCCTGGATAAATCTGTGACTGCTTCTAGCTTGTGCACTACAAATAAAACAGCAGGCTTTTTATAATCCAGATGATATTCTTGGATGGAAGCAAGAGATCATTTGTCCTTCTCCCCCCCCCCTCTCCAGGGTTTTCTGTCTGCTGCTTGCTGGGATACATTGAAAGATTTTGGGTATTGATCAAGATACTAATGCCTTTGAGATAACCAAGGTTATTTAACAGCTAATTATGGTGGGATAGCTACAGCCTTCTGGATTAATCCCAACAATCCCAGCAGCACCAGCCAGGTGAGCAAAGATAACACCTGGAGACCAGTTTCTTTCCCTCTGAGCTGGCATAACTAAGCTCTGCAATTCTGAGATGATTCTTTGTAATTTTACGCCACTTCATGGGATTTTCAGGATTCTAGTGCAAAGAAAATAAAGATACCCATGTCCTTATTTGAGAAATATTTATTGTTCTTAACATGTGCAGATACAGGCAAACATGGGAAGGATCAGTGCTGAGAACTGAAAAGGGCGGAGTATGCTTTGACTACAGCAAAGTTATTTATCATCCTAAATATGACAGAGCATTGAGATGATTAGAACAGTAAAGTGAAGCGGAGCCAGTAAATTAATGCATTCCGCAGAAGTGTTTACACAACCAACCAAAGATGCTTCAGCTCTATTTATGCCATTGGAGGAATATGTTTTTTAAGCAACCAAAAGGAAATAGGAGAATACAGAAACCCTTGTATACTATTGGATGGGAAAATGGTGTTTGAGGCATCTGAGAGAAATATACTCTTAAGGAGTTGCTTTGGATAAAACCATATAGATCAGACTTCCCTAATCTTTGTGGATATCTTGGACTTTAACTCCTTAGCCATCATGGCTTAAATGTAAGCTTAAGAGCAGCCCTGATGTCTAGTCAAATGGCCAAGTAGCTGCAAATTCTGAGAGTTGTATTCCATATTTTTTGGAGATCACCAAGCTTGGGAAATGCACTTTTCCTATGGGAAATTCTCACATAAAAGCTGTGGTCCCCTGCCATCATAGCAATTTCCAACAAAATTCTAAATACCTTGGGAATTTCAATGGAAAAGTATTGAGATATCAATGTCTTTCCCTATATTTTCAGAATAACAGAATAATAGAGTTGGAAGTGACCTTGGAGGTCATCTAATCCAACCCTCTGCTCAAGCAGGAAACCCTATACCATTTCGGACAAATGACTGTCAAATTTCTTCTTAAAAAACTCCAGTGTTAGAGCACCCACAATTTCCGGAGGCAAGTCATTCCCCTGATTATTCTCACTGTTGGGAAATTTCTCCTTAGTTCTAGATGGGGTCTCTCCTTGACAAGTTTCCATCTGCTACTTCTCGCCTGCCTCCAGGTGCCTTTTTAATTTTTTTTAAAAGTTGCCACAGAACATATTCCAATGCCAAAAGGCAGATTTTTAATTATAAAATTTATAAAAATAGTTTATCTTTTTACACAGGTGTCCATTCTGTCTGTTGACTCACAATAGTGCATGATTAGAGCATAGTGCTTGCAATCAGATATCCATTCAAATCGTAATCTTTTTGGTAAACTGTCTATGAGAAAATGTTTGTCATTACATTGTTGCTGACTTCACGTACTAAGCCAGTTGTATGTAGCAGCTGATCATATATATTTTCCCCCCACATCACTTGAAATGTCTATGGAGATTCTCAGTCATCCAGGTCATTGTTATCCCAAAGATGCTTTTTCACAAGGCAACTAGACTTTCTTGTTTTTCTCTGAAGACTTTTCGCTTCTTGTCCAAAAAGCTTCTTCAGCTCTGACTGGATGGTGGGGAATGGAAAGATTTATACTCCTTGCAGACAGCTGGTCATTTGCATTCTTTTAGCCAGTCATTAGTGCTACCTGGAGGGTTATCTGTGTCTTCAGGATCACCTGAGTAATGCAAATGTGTGTGGAGCTTTCTTGGAACTGTTGAAAGAACTGTGTTGTAGACTGGAGATATATGATGTCATATCCCTCCCCCTCCGTTGAGGTAGGGTGTTCAATTTTGACATAGATGGCCTCTTTGACCCCTCTTTCAAACCAGCAGTTGTCTCTGAGACCTGAGGTGAGCAAATCCATCAGGACAAGAGTCAGCAGTCCATCTGCATTTAAAAGACAAATCCACTCTTTCGAAGAAAGCAAAATCCACATTTTGGACAAAGAGGACCACTGGTTTGAAAGAGGGGTCAAAGAGGCCATCTGTGTCAAAATTGAACAGGCCTTTCTCAACAGAGGGGAAGGGATATGACATCATCTATCTCCAATTTACAACACAGTCCTTTTAACAGTTCCAAGAAGGCTCCATACACATTTGCACTATTCAGGTGATCCCGAAGACACAAATAAGCCTCCAGGTAACACTAATGACTCGCTAAAAGAATGCAAATGACCAGCCATCTGCAAGGCGTATAAATCTTTCCATTCCCCACCATCCAGTCAGAGCTGAAGAAGCTTCTTGGATGAGAAGCAAAACGTCTTCAAAGAAAAACAAGGAAGTCCAGTTGCCTCATGAAAAAGCATCTTTGGTATCACTTGAAACATCACTCTGACTGTAACAGTAAATAATACAGGACATTCATCTTTCTCTACAGTAATTAAAAACTAAACATGGCTTTTTAGAATAATAGTCATAACATAGTCATTATATTCTCTGTCCATTTGTGTGGTGTATCTATTTTAGATAAGATATCTTTATTGTCATTTTTTACTGTGGGGACACTGGCACACATTAAAAATGAAATTCTGTTGCCTGGTCTCAAAAGTGTACACATACATAACACCAACAATGGTGAAAAAAGTAAGGTTCTATCTACATTTAGGCAAGAAAAACCAAATGTACAGGTATAGTATAGGGGGTACCTTGCTCAATAGTAGTAACTGTGAGAGGGACCTCGGAGTCCTAGAGGACAATCACTTAAATATGAGTCAGCAGTGTGCTGCAGCTGCCAAGAAGGCCAACACAGTGCTGGGCTGCATTAACAGAGGGATAGAATCAAGATCACGTGAAGCATTAATACCACTTTACAATGCCTTGGTAAGGCCACACTTAGAATACTGCATCCAGTTTTGGTCACCACGATGTAAAAAAGATGTTGAGACTCTAGAAAGAATACAGAGAAGAGCAACAAAGATGATTAGGGGACTGGAGGCTAAAACATATAAGGAAAGGCTGCTGGAATTGGGTATGTCTAGTTTAATGAAGAGAAGGACGAGGGGGGACATGATAGCAGTCTTCCAATATCTCAGGGGCTGCCACAAAGAAGAGGAGGTCAAGCTATTTTCCAAGGCGCCTGAAGGCAGGACAAGAACCAACGGATGGAAACTAATCAAGGAGAGAAGCAACCTAGAACTAAGGAGAAACTTCCTGACAGTTAAAACAATTAACCAGTGGAACAACCTGCCTCCAGAAGTGGTAAATGCTCCAATACTGGAAGTTTTTAAGAAGAGACTGGACAGCCATTTGTCTGAAATGGTATAGGGTTTCCTGCCTGAGCAGGGGGTTGGACTAGATGACCTCCAAGGTCCCTTCCAACTTTATTACTATTATTATTATTGTTGTTGTTGTTGTTGTTATTATTATTATTATTATAGACATGCTACATACATATGTATATACTTAACCCTTACATATAAATACATATAAATGTTAATCACTGTCCATCTTGAATACATAGCAGAAAGAGGAAACTTGAGAGTTCACAAGGTTAATGCTATATTGAACAAAACTGTGACTGAATCTGGATGTTCTGCTTCAGATACCACGGAGCCTCCTCCCAGAAGGTAAGAAGGAAAACAGGTTGTGAAGAGGAAGTGTATTGTCCCAGACAGTCCTGAGGACCCTGCTCAAGCAATGCTTATATGCTATGTATGCTATGTCCTGGATAGAAGAGTTTTATGAAAGAGTTTTATGCATATGTCTATGTACCTGAATTTTTCAATACAGAGGGATTCCTGTTATATAGAAAATGAGCTAAAACCTGGGAGAAAGTCATTGAATCAGAGCTATAATTGGCCCTGTGCTCAGTTCCCCTGATCAGCCTCCTCCAACCTGGTGTCCTCCAGATAGGCTGCAACTACATCTCCCAAATACTACAATGGTTGAGAAACCAGGGAGTTGTAAAGGAAGCATTTGTGGCACTACTACTACGTAGGATATCTAGCTTCTAAACAGACATTAGCCTAGCCTACACTTCTCCTTCCCTTAACACACAATACAGTAGTCATCTTGGAGCTGAGAAACCCAAGTTTAGGCTTGTTACACATCTATGGAAATTCTCAGTCATCCAGGTCATGGTTGTCCCAAAGGTACTTTTTCAAGAGGCAACTGGACTTTCTTGTTTTTCTTTGAAGACGTTCCACTTCTCATCCAAGAAGCTTCTTCAGCTCTGACTGATAATGGGGAGTGGAAAGATTTATACTCTTTGCAGCCGGCTGGTCATTTGCATTCTTTCAGCTAGTCCTTAGTGCTACCTGGAGGTTTATCTGTGTCTTCAGGGTCACCTGAGTAGTGCAAATGCGTGTGCAGCCTTCTTGGAACTGCTGAAAGGTCTGTGTTGTAGACTAGAGATAGATGATGTCAGTATCCCTCCCCCTCTATTGAGACAGGGCTTGTTAGTTGTGAGGGTGTGCATATCTGCAGCTGGGGTAAGTTGGCCTATAATTGGCCAAATAGCTCAGAATTATCAGCTAGGACTGACAACAGGTCTTCAAATTCTCAGGTAGGCTGTTTCTTTGTCTTGCTTTCTGAAATCCCCAGAGCACGGGTGTTCTGTAGCAGAGCCATTATCCTTCCCCAGATGTAGAAAATAGAAAAGTTTTTAAAATGTGAGGAAGAATGAGATGGAAATGTGCAATATTATTACAGTGCCGAAGTTTTCCTTTAGTCAGAACTCTGTTTATCAAGATGGGAGGGGACCCATGTCCAACCCTAATCAGCGTTTCAGACCAGCTGAATTCTTTCTCAGGGTCATCTGTACTTCTAGCTAATTAACTGGTTCTACAAAGCTAAACAACTACATACACTAGACATGGGTAACCAAGATACAATATATGGGAGGTGGATTGTCCCCTATTGATAATACTGTACTGCTGTGGTTTTTATGATACCCGCCCTCCAAATTCTAGTCTGAGTAAACATGCAATGTGCAACATATTAAACACATCCATCTAAGTGGGTTTTAAGGTTTGCTGATAACCACTTCCAAATCTTATTCTGCCTGCCTCCCACAAGTATCATTCACATGTGTATCTAAACCTGAAAAGATGTCCTTGGCCTATATAGTTGATATCCCAGCCTAGGATATCTCAAATTCTTTCTTTGAGTTTGCAGAGGAGTTGTTTTTCTAGGATGAATGCAGCTGTCTTGTGGGAGGCTTTTTTTTTATGGTGTCTCAGAAATATAGAAATAAAGGCAGATCTAGAAGAGGTTCATTTTGTCCTTCTTTGACTGCATTCATTGCCTCCCTCCCATTCGCTTATGGTCACTAGCTGACAGGAGTCAGTCCCATCCCACACGCTGGAGCTTGCCAAGTCCTTCCCACCTGGGCCTGGAGGAGAGACACCAAAACGGGCAAGCTGGGTTTACATACCCAGACCAGGTGCTGCTGGAAAATAGATGGGGTTCCACAGCTTTCTCCTTTGGCTTTTTATGCTGGGACAGCAAAGTAGGTCAATGGATGCATTGAGTAAAAACCGTAGCTGTGTCTCCTATGGATCCAATGCTCTGACTGAGGGACTGGAGCACCTTCATGGCTTAATCTTGGAAGATGGCCGCAATGGCACAATCCAGTGTCCTCACAACCAGTGCTGTTTTGGCATCTGGGAACTGAACCAAGGACAACTTCAAGCCAAGATGCAAGGTGAGGACAAAAGGAAGATGCAACTGGGGAGTCTTCCCTGGGGAGTGAGGGTGAAATGGAAGCAGAATATCAGCAAGCACATTGTGAGTTTTCTCTTTCTGGCTAACAAAGGGCAGTGGGATATATATATTTTTTAATGTAAGAATATGTGAGTCAGGGAAATAATTCTGACTTATGCTCCTGTTCAAAAGTATGAATTTCAGGATATTTTATATTTTTTGCCATAAAGCAAGAGATCATAAAGTACATGCTATGTTCTTCAAGTAAGGTCCTCCAGCTTAAAACTTTACTAACCAATCTTGCTAACCCAGATTGGAAATGGAGATTGAGTGTAGAAGGCAAAACTAAAGATGCAACTGTTATTTCTGTGGTTCTTTGTCTGACATGCATCATATTTAAAGATACTGTATGTGTGGATATGGCTTCTAAGGATTGATCTGTGCATTTTGGTCAACTGATGTCTCATCAGCTGAATGGCTGAATTATACTTCCTGTTGGAGTTTAGGAAGTAAAGACATGAAATTTGGAGTTGCCTCAGTGAAATGTATGTTCTTCCCTTGAAATCTGTGGTCATCAAGTATTCACTTACCTTTGTAAATGCATGCCAAAAAACAAATGGAGCCTTTTCCATTGATAGATTTATGCTTCTGGTTGCTTAAACTTGCCTTCTCTAAAAGTAAGAAATAGAGTGGGTTATAAGTGGACCTTGTATCTCGTAGTTGGGCGCACTTCATTATCTTTCATCTCAGGTACTGGAGTTTCTTATTAAGTGGAACATCAATCATGTTTTATTAAACATAGTGATATTATTTGGAGAGATTGTTATATTTCTATTCGTAGGGAAAGGAACTCACTTTGGCAGGACTTTTGTCTGTTTCATCTTCTCCTTATAATAACCCTTGAAGGTAAAGTAGGCTAAGTTGGCTGCGGTCCACTCACTTAGTTTCATAGCTGAGTGAAGATTTGAATCTGCTTCTCTTAAGTTTCTATTATTTTGACCACTATCACCCAGGTGTCAGCCACTCTAATAATATTTAGCTTTACCTCTTTGAAGGTAAGAGAGATCAGGAAATAGAAGTGTTTTCATCTCTAGAAATGTGTTCCCCAATAAGCACGTTGAAATATAATTCTCAGCCAAAACCAGCTGTGAACATGGGGAATCATATACCAAAATATCTGCAAAACAGCAGACTGAAGAAGGACTCCAGGTTTGTGGGATCTTTAAAAAAAAATATCCCCAACTTTATATCCTTAAGATTCACTACTTAGGACTTAAGTGTTTGACTAGTAGTTCACTGAGCAAATATGCACTGACATGAACAATGGGACAAACATAGATAAACGTATTAAACAGTAGGTATGGGTATTTGCTCTATTGGATGTAGAGTAAATGCGTTATTCAGGAATCTCTCACAGTAGCGAGAGCAAAATTCTCAGCCTTTTCATCCATTTACTCCTTCCTGATTTTCCTCCTCTCCTGAATCGTCCTCCCGCACCCGCAATGAGATTCTCTTCATTTCAGCAACCAGCAAAAGATTTTTGAGTTAAAACTGAAAAGCCAGTCGCTTGCACATCTTCTGCAAGTCGTCTAGAGATCTGCCCAGTACATTCCAGCCTATTTTTGGCCCGTCCCTGCCTGAGAAAAGACTGCAAACTGGCTCTTCTTACAAAGATATCCACAGCTCTCTCACTTCTCCACACTGAAGCACTCCTAGGAGCTGCAGTTACCATGGAGAGCAGCGAGGAAGATAAGGTCAGAGTGCGCACTATGCAAGTGTGTAGCAAAAACACCAGTCCTACTTTCCTTGTCTAACAGCCACACTTAACACTGGGCTACCAGAGGCTGGAAGGGGGGGGGGAGAGTTTAGCATTTCCTGATCTTCCCGTTTAAAGGCCCATACTCTATTTTCTATCATGGGATTCTTTTTGCCAATTAGGCTAGGTTTCCCCAAGGAAAGCTAAGTCTGACGCCACACAATGCTTCCAGAGGAGCAGGGAGTTAAGGAGAGCATCTGGTTTGAAGGAAACAGGGATACTAACAGAGGTCAAGGTCATCTGAAGAGGTCTGAGAGGGCAAGGCATTTTTGGTTGGAAAATTTTTGGTTTTCCACTGATTGATTCTATAGACCAGGGGTAGGCAACCTTGGCTCTTTTATGACTCGTGGACTTCAACTCCCAGAATTCCTGAGCCAGCATAGCTGACTCAGGAATTCTGGCAGTTGAAGTCCACGAGTCATAAAAGAGCCGAGGTTGTCTACCCCTGTCCTAGAGGAATGGATCTATTATTTTCTGGCCAGATCTGTTGGGACTATGACCCTCGTAATGGCCCATCCAGAATAGTCTCAATTGGGATGACTAATATCAGTGCATATGGATATGACTACATTGTGGAAGGCTGATCTTTTGATTTATTTATTAGATTTGGCTTTCATTCAGGAGCTCAAGAGGGCATGCACAGTGCTCCCGCCTTCTATTTTTTTTCTGGATATTTGGGAAGGATCCCAGATTCCAAGAGGATAGCTTTGGGGATGAGGAGGAATGAATTGTGGAAATCAGATCTTAAACATTAGCATTTGCAGTTGATTCTTGATTCTGCTCAGACAGCCAAACTCAGATCCGGGCAGAACCGTGGACTCCCTGAAGTGGCCTTGAATGTAATTTCTTTCTCTCCCACTCTCCTTTGCAGTCTCAGTAGAGGTTTTTTTTCCTTTTTCTGGCTGTTAAATAAAAATACAGTAATGAACCAACTACGGCATAGTTGTAAGGAATAAAGTCCAATCCTACCCATATTTAATGCGACTGTTGCGGCAGTCCTGTTTTACGACCTTGCAGATCTGAAGGATTCCTTTTAGTATTTCTGTGTTACTGATGTGTGACTCTTTCCATGCTTCTGATGGTGGGATGAACGAAGGGATACTTCCAGATGTGGAAAGGGGAGGCAGGCATTGTTCATTTTTATCCTCCTTGATGGACAGCACAAAAGGAAAAGAAGCAGTGGGGGAATAGAGAAAAGTAACAAAGTAGAAGAAAAAGCTGGTGTTCGGACCTCTCTGCCATAAATTTCCATGAATGAAGTTCACAATTGTACATCTCGGTGCTTTAGCAGAATTATCCCAAACATTCTGGGTTTGTGTGTGTGTGTGTGTGTGTGTGTGTGTGTGTGTGTTTCTTATCAATCTAGATATATTACCGTAATTATATTTTTAAGAGTGTGTTCCAGAAATTCAAAAGTGGGAATAATAACATGACTGCCCACAACTTGTACAACTTATTCAATCTTGTTTAGCAATCTTCTAATTATAATATATGGTATGCTATTTATTACACTGTTATTTTATTACTTTGCTGTTTGTATATTGTTCTTATTGCATTGTTTTGGATGTCTGTAACCCACTCAGAGTCGGGCATGATTGCAGTGGCATATTAACCCAGTAAATATGTATATATGTATGTGGGCCTTTGAGTCAGTTTTTGACTCCTGGAGACTGCCTGGGCTAGTCCCTGCAGTTTTCCTGGCGAGGTTTTCCATTAGTGGTTTGTCATTGCCTCTTCCTTAGGATTGAGACAGATTGGCCCCAGATTACCCAGGGCCAATTAAATCCCATACATTCTTTGGTATGAAATGGTTTGTCCCCAGAAGTTGTGGATGCTCCAACACTGGAGGCTTTAAGAAGAGATTGGACAACCAATTGTCTGAAATGGTATAGAGCAAGGGTAGGCAACCTTGGCTCTTTTATGACTCGTGGACTTCAACTCCCAGAATTCCTGAGTCAGCATGGCTCAGCTTGGAAACCTCTCACTTTCCCCTCAGCGTGGCTGGCTCAGGAATTCTGGGAGTTGAAGTCCACAAGTCATAAAAGAGCCAAGGCTGCCTACCCCTGGATAGGGTTTCCTGTTTGAGCAGGGGGTTGGACTAGAAGACCTCCAAGGTCCCTTCCAACTCTGTTATTCTATTCTGTTCTGTTTTCCTTTCCAACACTTGCCAGGTAAGATTTCATCTTTGCAGAGGTTTCATGAACATTGTCCTCCTGAATTCCCACCTCTCCTCACTTCCTTCTCCACCCCATTCCGGTCCTCTCCAAACCAGGTTGCTGGATTAGTGAAAAGGAAGCCTGTGATTCTCCAGCTTGTGAGTTTCGTTCTTCGGCTGCCATCACCTTGTCCTGTAGGTGCCGCTCTGATCTGTGTAATGCTAACATCAGCTACGCCAAGCCTGGAAACAGACCGGGTAAGAAATCAGAGGTCAGGAAGGAAGTGCTGAGTGGGATGGGTTGGGGGAAGGATGGTGGGGGGGGGGCAGAGGATATATGGGTCACACACAGCAGAACAATTAAGGTGGCAGGGAAATTAAGGATATAAGAATCCTCATGCCCACCCCACACCCCCGACCCTAGTATTATGCAGAAGCTCTTTCACATTTCTTTCTTCTTCTTCCTGTTTTTATCTATTCTTCTCCTTGCCCTGCAAATCTTGACAGTCTTTGATTTTTCCTTCCCACAAGCTCACCAAGAGACGCAGAGCTTGCTTTCAGTGGATAGGTGGTGGGAGAGGAGGGAGGAGAGTTGTCTTTGTCTGAGAAGTGCACTTAATTCAGGAGAGACCTTGAGGATGCCGAGAAAGCCCACGCCAGGTCTCTGAGTCAGGCTGATAACTGCATGCCCAAAAGAGGGGGATCTGCCTGGTTAGTCTCAGGAGAGGCTTCAGGTGCAAGGGAGGATTGTTGCTCCCAAACAAAAGAGTACAGAGAAGAGCAACAAAGATGATTAGGGGACTGGAGGTTAAAACATATAAGGAACGGTTGCTGGAATTGGGTATGTCTACTCTGATGAAGAGAAGGACGAGGGGGGACATGATAGCAGTGTTCCAATATCTCAGGGGCTGCCACAAAGAAGAGGGAGTCAAGCTATTCTCCAAGGCGCCTGAAGGAACGGATGGAAATTAACCAAGGAGAGAAGCAACCTAGAACTAAGGAGAAACTTCCTGACAGTTAGAACAATTAACCAATGGAACAACCTGCCTGAATGCTCCAACACTGGAAGTTTTTAAGAAGAGACCAGACAGCCATTTGTCCGAAATGGTATAGGGTTTCCTGCCTGAGCAGGGGGTTGGACTAGATGACCTCCAAGGTCCCTTCCAACTATGATTATGATTATGATTATGATTATGATTATGATTATGATTATGATTATGATTACGATTAAAATCTCCTCTTAAAGAAATGTGCTAAGCCCATTTGAGGCTTTCGGGTTGGCTAACATGGAAGAGATGGCATGGATTTGATTTCCTTGGTTCTCCAGTTCTGGAAATAAAATGGTATCTCCTGGTAGGCAAGATAGGAGCAAATGTTGTTGTTTTTGAGTTTCTGCAGTCCTAAAACACTGTAGTCCACTTTACATATACCATAATAAGATGCAGGTTATTTCTAATTTCTTAATTTACAGCTACAAATGTCAAGGGTAAAAAAGGACATTGAGTTTTGAGTTTCAAGTGGCTGTTAAGTGAATCTGGCTTCCCCATTGACTTTGCTTGTCCAAGATGATCACATGACCCCGGGACACTGCAACCGTCATAAATATGAGTCACTTGCCAAGCATCTGAATTTGGATCACGTGACCACGGGAAGACCGTGCAATGGTCATAAGTCTTTTTCAGTGCTGTTGTAACTTTGAATGGTCACTCAGTGAACTGTTGTAAGTCAAGGACTATTCTTTTCTCCTTGAAGGATACATAGGGAACGACCCTCTTGAGGTAGAGAAGACCTACCAATAAAACCGTTTATTTGCAAAACGAAAGATACCTGGACAAAGAATAGGCCATGTAGTCCTATTTATAGGATGGTAGGGCCTTTTGAGGCAAGAACAAGAGACAAGGGATTAATATAAATGGGAGTAAATTCATTCATGCATACAGAGAAGAGCAATAAAGATGATTAGGGGACTGGAGGCTAAAACATATAAGGAACGGTTGCTGGAATTGGGTATGTCTAGTTTAACGAAGAGAAGGACGAGAGGGGACATGATAGCAGTGTTCCAATATCTCAGGGGCTGCCACAAAGAAGAGGGAGTCAGGCTATTCTCCAAAGCACCTGAAGGCAGGACAAGAAACAACAGGTGGAAACTAATCAAGGAGAGAAGCAACCTAGAACTAAGGAGAAACTTCCTGACAGTTAGAACAATTAACCAGTGGAACAATCTGCCTCCAGAAGCGGTGAATGCGCCAACACTGGAAGTTTTTAAGAAGAGACTGGACAGCCATCTGTCCGAAATGGTGTAGGGTTTCCTGCCTGAGCAGGGGGTTGGACTTGATGACCTCCAAGGTCCCTTCCAACTTTATTATGATTATTATGATTATTATGATTATTATGATTGTTGTTGTTGTTGTTGTTGTTGTTGTTATTCAGCTTTCTCCAACCTGCTGCTCTCTGTTAGTTATGCTGACTTGGAATTCTGGAAGTTGTAGTCCCAACACTTCTAGAGGGCACGAGATTGGGTACCACTACGTTTAGACTTTTCACTTGGGATGACACTGAAGGGGTTAAATTTCATAGAAGACTTTGGGAAGTCTGTATATTAAAAAGATGACTATCGTGATCTGGCAACCTAAGAATTCTATTCTGTAACTTCTCAAAGCCAACTTATCAGAGATTCTATGACATCCCCCGGTCTCCCTCCCTCCCTCCTTTCTATCTTGTCTTGTGAATTAAAGAACCTTCCTATATTTGCGGGTAATGTTTCTTGCAGTTTTTAATTTGACACAGAGCCTGATCCAACTGAAAGATAAGAGGGAGGCTAGCAAAGAATGAAAGGGAAGTAGCCCCTCCTAACCTCTTGAGGAACATTTTCACTCTCCTTTTTTTGTCCCCTCCCCACAATCTCCATCAGCCCTGTGCTTCTGAAGCTGCTTGTCCTCGGCTGATAAAACAATCTCCAACCATCCTTGACAATCCCCCACCCTGATATTTAAATTATTTAAATTGGGAATTATGATTCCAAAATTATTAAGTAGAACAGCAATTAAAATGGAGTTCCAGCTTGGACTTTTCTCCTTATCCTTTGGGCTTTGCATCAAAGAGAAGGAATATTAATCTCTCGCTTCAGTATTGTGTAACCTAAGAGTTGTCTATCATTCGCTTTCACTTGCTTGGTGGCTGAGCACATTTCAAGAAGAAGAAAAAAGAGAACTAGATTCTGTAATCAAAAGTCCTTATAGTTTCTATTTCCCCTTTTACAAAAACATACTCCCCACTCCGGCTGCTTTACCATCTCTCCAACTGCTCACACACAAACACACACTCACAGCCTTCTGTAGTGTTGTAATGCCATATTATGGCCTTCAAACATTCAAAAACCTATGGGGAGGACATAGGAATGTTGGCTGCAGAGAGGAGAAGGAATGGGCTGGTTCTTATAGGGAGGGAAATGTCCTTTTCCCCTTGATTTAATTTTAATTAAAACTTCAGAGGAAAGGGCTACGAGAGGGTGGCAAGAAGCCGATACGGAGGATAGGCAGAGAGGGTTGGAGATGGGCATGCAGAGGCCCATAGGCACATGGAGATGTGGAGGAGCGCCCAAGACTTAGAGCCAAAAAATATATATACAGCTGTTGCATGGGAAATAGGTCGCAAGAGATTGCTCTCCTTCTCTGAAACCTGAAATGTTCTCCACCCTTTCTCCCTTTATGACATCTGTGATCTCCTGTTTTATCTCTGCAGCTGAGTCCATGTCCAGTCCCCTCAGGATTGTCTTGATCGCCGTCACCTGCCTACTGATCCTCCTATGTTTCTCAGCATTTCTAGGTATTGCAATTTCAAGAAAAGTATTTTAAGAGTTGGCTGCGCAAAAGCCCTGAATCTGAGATAGGAAAAGTGAAGAAAAGCTCCCCTGCTGTCTGGGACACCCCTGGAAAATAGCAACACGTTTAGATGATGTACTTCCATTATATTGAAAAACACGAAACACTGAGCAAACCCGTAGGGTGAAATTTGAGGGGCACACTAGCAAAACCAAAGAACCCACTGCTGAGTGCCTCTCCTCTCCTCCTGGCCACTCCTTTTTACAGGTAGTCCTTGCCTTACGGCCAAAATTTATGTTGCTAAGTGAGACGTAGTTAAGTGCATTTTGCCGCATTTTACAACCTTTCTGGCCACAGTTGTTAAGCGAATCACTGCAGCTGTTAAGTTAGTAACATGGTTGTTAAGTGAATCTGGCTGCCCCCCATTGACTTTGCTTGTCAAAAGGTGACAAAAGGGAATCACATCACCCCAGGACACTGCAACCATCCATAAATCTGAGTCAGTTGCCAAGCATCCAGATTTTGATCGTGTGACTATGGGGATGCTGTATGGTTGTAAGTGCGAAAAACGGTCGTACCGTAAGTCACTTTTTTCAGTGATGTTGTAACTTTGGTCACTGAATGAACTGTTGTAAATTGAGGGTTACCTGTGTAAGATTCAGACAGGAGATTCCACTGGCCTTGCTCTCGCTTTTCTGGTAGTGATGATGCATGGTAGGTCTAAGGCAGGGGTCCCCAACCTGTGGGCTGTGGCCCACTAGTGGGCTGTGAGGGGTTTGCAACCGGGTCGCAGAAATGGCTGGAGAGCGCGCAGGCAGGCACCTGCATCCTCACTTGCGCGAACAGTGAGCAAGTGTGCACGTGCTTTTAAGTGAGCGGCAGGCGTGCGTGCACACCCCTAGTGCAAATGGAGCTGCACGGGCATGCGCTTGCTGGCCGCTCACACGGAACCATCCCTTCTCTCCCCCACCGGTCCACAAAGCCAGAAATGTTGGGGAACTCTGCTCTGAGGGAAAAAAGCAGGCAAATGAGCAAAGTGGCAATGACATGAAAAGTAGAATCTTGCTCAAGGACCCGTCAGAATCTGCTGCCCAAGCTGCAAAGATATGTCCACATCACTACAACCTTGTCTTAAGACTGTGTTATACCAGGAGTTCATAATTATAACCTACATTATCATGAATATATACGATTGTTTGCAAGAAAATACACATTTTAAAACAGAACCATGTGGCAGCCCTCCTTTTGGGCATACAGTGTAAAATTTGCATTCAGTCATGGAACGCCTGTTGGGCATGCAGAAGATCCCCGATTCAAGTTTCAACCTACTCAAGTAGAGTTGAAAAAAACCCGATGAGCATGTTGGAGACCTATTGCCAATCAGTGCTGACACCACTGGGCTAAATGGATCAGTGATCCGATTCAATATAAAACAGGGCTACCAAGAATTGGGATGCAAAAAATCTGGGTGACAACTAGGAAGCCGTTCAGTTGTTCAATGGGTTTTTCTAATCGAAATTCGATAGCACAACATAAGGGAGTTTCTTATATGCTCGTGGACAGATGGTATAGCTTCTCTGCCCTGTATTTTTACTTTTCCCTTGAATAGCAAAAAAAAAATATTTTTTTTTTCAAATAGATTACAATATGCCTAATTTAGGAAGGATATAACATTGGAGTATGTCACTGAGGGGAGAATCTCTTTATGTGACCTTTTAGTTCTAAGGCATTGGAAAGTTCATGCAGTGCTACTAACACCAAAAGAAACTGGAGAACTCAACAAGGTAACTACAGGCTCAGAACTAAAGGATGAGAAAAAACTGCCCAGGCTAGAGGTTCCAGATCTTCAATTCATTCAGGTATGATTCAATTTGGGAGGAATCCAAGCCACTAGGAGTCACTACCACTAGACTAGGCCTATCAAATCCACTGCAAAAAACCAGATGACCACTACAAGGCAGGCATTGGAATTTCTGTATCTCTCTGCTGCCATCTAGAGGTCACCTGGAATTCTGCAGGCCACATGTGGTAGTCCTGCCATAATTTGCTTTTTTCCCTCTGTCTTAATGGCAATATCAAGATGGCAGCTGTTTGGGGTGGTCAGAGGTTTCCTTCACCTGCCTGCAATTCCAAATAAGGCAGTGCCACATTTTGACAACTAAAAAAACTAATCAGGCGCCAAATTATGAAGCTCTAAGAACAGGTGCTACTGACCAGAGCGCGGTGCTTGCCAGTACAGGCAGTCCTTGACTTATGACCGCAATTGAAACCAACATTTATATTGCTAAGTGAGACAGCTGTTAAGTGGGTTTTGCCCCGTTTTACGACCTTTCTCATCATAATTGTTAAATGAATCACTGCAATTGTTTTCTAACCTGGTTATTAAGTGAATGTGGCTTCCTGGTTGACTTTGCTTGTCACAAGTTCGCAAAAGGTGATCACATGACCCTGGGACACTGCAACCATCATATAAATATGAACCAGTTGCCAATTGTCTGAATTTTGGTCACATGACCACGGGGGGGTGCTGTAATGGTCGCAAGTGTGAAAAACGGTCATAAGTTCCTTTTTTTTAGTTCTGCTGTAACTTTGAACAGTCACTAAATGAACTGTTGTAAGTTGAGGACTACCTGTACTTAATTCTAAAAGTGTTGTGAGTAACAGAATTAGAGAACCTATCTCCCAACCAGCATGTAATAGTTTAGTCTTTCCTCCAGTACTATCTACTCTTTCGTCCTCTACTCCAGATTTGGGTGAAAACTAGTTTGGAATCTCTAAGCAAATGCAGATAATTATTTGCTGTAGGTCTGAGAAGATTTCAGTTATATCAATGAAAAAACTAATTCCCAGATTAAGCCTAGAACAGAGGTCCCCAACCTCAGCTCTGTGGACCAGTACCGGGCCACGGCATGCCAGCAACCGGTCCGCACAAACAAGCAGAGCCCCATCCACAGGATGCAGGCAGCACACAAAACCACGCACTCTCCGGTCCGGGGAAAAACCTCTCGCCGTGGAACCGGTCCCTGGTGCCCAAAAGGTTGGCGACCTCTGGCCTAGAAGATGTAAGCACAAATGCTCTTCTCATATTTCCTATCAAACCATGTATGCGTTAGAAAATTTACTTCAGTATGTTGTCTGCCCAACTCCCGTGGACTCTGGTTGATATAAAAAAATTGAAGGTTTTATACACATATAAAAATATAAAAACTGCTAAAAATATTTGGGGACACATGAAATTGGTTTTTCTGATTGTCCAAGGAAGGAGAGATATTCCAACCATTTCTCAAGGAAGAATTTCCCTTAGCAATAATAGCATCATGGATAAAAGGGCCCTGATACAGAAGTTGCTTCCTGATGTCTTCACCTGGCATTTAATTGACATTTGGAAAGCTAGAAGCTTAGGTTTGCTAGAGACACGATAATCCAGTGAAAAACAGGGCATTCACCCACATGTGTTTGCTACATCTCAATTGAAGGAGTGCAAAAACACCAAACCCTACAAGTGGGAAGTTTTTCAAAAAAATCTTTTCTCTTTTGGAATGATTCCTAAATCATGTTTATATCAGATGGATGAGGCAGTAGAAGAGGCGTTTACAAATCCAGAATTTTTCTTCCCAGGTGTGTAATCTCCTGCAACGCCTTTAAATGTTTCACTATAGTTGGCAGATCGTGTTGGATCTAATAAAAAAGAAAAGCTAATCACCCATACTTGAAGATTGCCTATCTTGCCTTAGTTCCCCCCACCAATAAAAAGTAACCCGGATATTATACTGGTAAATGTCAAAAGAGTTAATGCCACTTTACCAATACCCTCTAAAATTCCTGAGATAGCTATCAGCACCTTTTTTTTTTAAATGTAAATTGGAATTACCAGAGCATCTTTGCATTACAAGTAGTCCTCGACGTACGACCACAATTTGAGCACAAAATTTCTGTGGCTGAGACATTTGTTAATTGAGTTTTGTCCCATGTTGTTAAGTGAATCACTGCAGTGGATAAGCTGGCAACCTGGTTGTTAAGTGAATCTGGGTTCCCCGTTGACTTTGCTTGTTAGAACGTCACGAAAGGCGATCACGTGACCCCAGGACATTGCAGCCGTCATAAATATGAGACAGTTGCCAAGTGCCTGAATTTTGATCACAGGACCCTGGGGATGCTGCAACAGCCGTAAGTGTAAAAAACAGACATGTCACTTTTTTCAGTGCTGTTGTAACTTTGAACAGTCACTAAATGAGCCATTGTAAGTCAAGGACTACCTGTATCAGCTGGAAGCTAGCTTTATCTAGAAGAGGGAGGTCCAACCTTGGCAACTTTAAGACCTGTGGACTTTAACTCCCAGAATTCCCCAACCAGCATAGGGAATATCATAGCAGTAGGCAACCTTGGCTCTTTTATGACTCGTAGACTTCAACTCCCAGAATTCCTGAGCCAGCATAGCTGGGAGTTGAAGTCCACGAGTCATAAAAGAGCCAAGGTTGCCTACCCCTGTGATAGGGGATAGAAAATAAAATCAGTGTGCAAAGAGTTTGTGTTTTCGTGGTACAGTTGAAAAACAACAGTCTCCTACCTAAAGCATTGCTAGGAACTTAACTGATCTTTTCTCTAATTTTTTTTTGGGGGGGGGGGGGAACAGCTTCTCCACGAAGGGCAACTTTCTCAATTGTGGCAAGGAACCTTCGGCCAGCAACCTGTGGCCATCAAGACATTTCCTCCTTTGTGCCACCAACAATTTGCATCTGAGTGGGCCGTGTACAGCCTCCCGTTGATGAACCATGAAAATGTGGCACGCCTTGTGACTGCTGGATATGGGGGACCCAGTGAAGAACAAGGTGGTCTCCTGGTACTGACACTGTACCCATTGGTAAGAGCCATGGGCAAGAATGAGTGAAAGTGATTGAGGTTAGATGTTAAAAAATAAAAGTGGCCTTGTATATGTCTGTATGCAGAGAGTTAGTTTGGTCTAGTCAGTGGATAAGACACCAGGCTAGAAAGAGGGAGACTGGGAGTTCTAGTCCCACCTTAGCCATGAAAGCCAGCTGGGTGATTTTAGGCCAGTCACTCTTTCTCAACCCAACCAACTTCACAGGGTTGTTGTTGTGGGGAAAATAGGAGGAGAGAGATATATTGGATTGTTCATTCCCTTGAGTAATTTGTAAAAAGAATAAAAGTAGGATACAAATAAATAAATAAATAGAATAAATAAAAATTAAACATGCTAGCTTTCACCAGTGTATACCAAGGCATTCTTTCTAGCCTGTAATGTATTCCTGTCATTATAATCACAGCACAATCAAGAATAGATGGATAGTACTAAATTGACTGCATTGATTAAAGAAAAGAATAGAATTAATTTTGTTTCTACTTGGAAAGCACTTTTGGGCTTTGTGCTTGAGGTAGAAAAAAAATGAAACTTTGATTCTGCCGATTAGATAGGTTTGTTGTTGTAGTATATAGGCTAGTCTGTATTATTATGTAAAAGTAAAAAGTCGAGGTTATATGTTATTATCTTATTCTAGAGCACCAAATGGAGTCAAAAGTCAATGCTTCCCCCCCCTTTATCCTATATTTTTTCCTCTTCCCCCTTTCCTCCCTTTTTACTATTATTTTCATTTTTCTTTGTATCTCTGTATATTTTGATAAACTAATACTGAAAATAAAAATATGTGCATTTTGAAAATAAACAAGAAAACAGTTAAGCTTCAAAAAAAAAAAAAGAATAGAAGGATGGTTTACTTTTTGCCCTGGATGTTACAGATGTGGAATCTGTAGGCGTAAATTCAACTTTTCTGGATTCTCAGATTGCTGGGGTTGTGGTTTTTTTTGTGTGACGAAGAGTACATTTCTACATCTTAAGGCTTTGCTGAAGTATTATGAAACAGGATTTGTTTTTCAGCTCTATTTCCAAATTATGTCATATAGCAGAGTGGGATGATGGGGATGTGAAGGAATTGTTAATTGCTAAACCAGCTTAAGTAGGCAGCAGTATAATATTACAATAACACATTTAATAAGTAAATAAGATATGAAAATCTGAGCCATCCCCCAAATGCTTAATAAGAACCAGATGGTCATGGTTTGCAGTTCCTCTCCCTACAATCCAGGAATTTCCATTCCTATTCATTCTTCAATAGCAATAGCCCTCAGACTTTATAGTGCTTTACAGCCCTCTCTAAGCAGTTTACAGAGTCAGCATATGGCCCCCCCAACAATCTGGTTTTTACTGACGGAAGGATGAGTCAACCTTGAACTGGTCAGGATCGAACTCCTGGCAGTGAGCTGAGTTAGCCTGTAATACTGTATAATATAAACAAATAACCCTAGAATCAAATAAAATAAACTTAGTCAATATCTAAGGAGCTGCCCTAAAGAAGAAGGGATCAACCTATTATTATTATTATTATTATTAATAATAATAATAATAATAATAATAATAATAATAATAATAATAATAATAATAATAATAATAATAATAATAATAAAAAAGTTGGAAGGGACCTCGGAGGTCATCGAGTCCAACCCCCTGCTCAGGCAGGAAACCCTATACCATTTCGGACAAATGGCTGTCCAGTCTCTTCTTAAAAACTTCCAGTGTTGGCGCATTCACCGCTTCTGGAGGCAGGTTGTTCCACTGATTAATTGTTCTAACTGTCAGGAAGTTTCTCCTAAGTTCTAAGTTGCTTCTCTCTTTGGTTAGTTTCCACCCGTTGCTTCTTGTCCTGCCTCAAGCACCTGAAGGCAGGACAAGAAGCAATAGATGGAAACTAATCAAGGAGAGAGTCAACTTGGAACTAAGGAGAAATTTCCTTAGAACAATTAATCAGTGGGAAGACGTGCCTCCAGAAGTTGTAGGTGCTCCAACGCTGCAAGCACCTACATCTTAAAGAGATTGGACAACCATTTGTCTGAAATGGTATAGGGCAAGGGTAGACAACCTCAGCTCTTTTATGACTCGTGGACTTCAACTTCTGGGAGTTGAAGTCCACGAGTCATAAAAGAGCCAAGGTTGCCTACCCCTGGTATAGGGTTTCTTGCCTGAGCAGAGGGTTGGACCAGAAGACCTCCAAGGTCCCTTCCAACTCTGCTATTCTGTTATTCTGTAAATCTATGTCTATAATAATGATATCCTCAACTGCAATTAATACTGATAGAATTTCTAGTTTTCTCTTTTTATCCTCAATACTTTAAGCTTTCTAGATAACAGTATGGGGAGCTGTGGTGGCGCAGTGGTTATAACTTCTGTATAACTTCTGCTGACTGCCGGCTGCCAGCAATTTGGCAGTTCGAGTCTCACTGGCTCAAGATTGATTCAGCCTTCCATCTTTCCGAGGTTGGTAAAATGAGGACTCAGATTGTTGGGGGCAATAGGCTGACTCTGTAAACCGCTTAAACAGGGCTGATAAAGCACAGTGAAGCGGTATATAAGTCTAAGTGTTATTGCTATTCTATTTATAAATTTTAAGCGTAGTACATAACTATTGCTGCACTGAAGTCTGCATTGAAGTAATACAACCTATCAAGATTTATAACAGAATAATGGACAAGAAGCAACGGATGGAAACTAATCAAGGAGAGAAGCAACCTAGAACTAAGGAGAAACTTCCTGACAGTTAGAACAATTAACCAGTGGAACAACCTGCCTCCAGAAGCTGTGAATGCTCCAACACTGGAAGTTTTCAAGAAGAGACTGGACAGCCATTTGTCTAAAATGGTATAGGGTTTCCTGCCTGAGCAAGGGAGTTGGACTAGATGTTCTCCAGGGTCCCTTCCAACTTTATTATTATTATAAACATTATTATTATTAAAAAGAAGAAAAACTGTACCTGGCCATCAGAGGAGCCTATTATCCAAAATTATTCTGCCAGTTTGCTTAATCCAGACACATCCTTCACCATAGCCATTAAAAGATGAATGCTGATGTCAACCATCTTGTATTTGGGCCTAAACTGAGTTAATTGCATTTTCTTGAAAGGGATCCCTACGGAACTTCCTCAGCCAGCACATTTGCTCCTGGGAGATCAGCATCCGGCTTGGATCATCCCTTGCCAGTGGCCTTGCTTTCTTACATGAGGAGAAATGGAAGGAAGGTAGGACACCAAGAATATCCAACAGGAAGCCACAGAATGATCTGTGTCCTGCAGACTTCCTGATGGACCACTGAGGCACCATCAGGGGATGGAGCTGACTGTGTATCGTCTACAGGTAGTATCCCATCTGCAGGGTATCCCCATTGTCAAACCCACCCAGATGAGGGAACTACCAAGATGTTAGTACAGGTAGTCCTCAACTACCTGTATTGAAAAGGTATTGAAAAAAATGACTTATGACTGTTTTTCAAACTTATAACCCCTGCAGCATCCCCACGGTTACCTGAGGAAAATTCAGATTCTTAACAACTGATGCATATTTATGACAGCTGCAGTGTCCTGGGGGTGATGTGATCCCCTTTTGTAACCTTCTGACAAGCAAAGTCAATGGGGAATCCAGTTTCACTTAACAATCCTGTTACCAACTTAACAACTGCAGTAATTCACTTAACAACTGTGGCAAGAAAGGTCATAAAATGGGGCCAAACCCACTTAATAACTGTCTTGCTTAGCAACATAAGTTTTGGGCTCAATTATCGTTGTAAGTTGAGGACTACCTGTGTTTATAAAATCCTCAATTCAATACGTAAATGTTATATTCGACTGAGGATTTTATAATGAAAGAGGGAACAGCAACTGCAGGGAAGAGCTCTTTTTTATATATATTACTCGGGGGGGGGGGTGTCATGGGAGAAGGAACAAATAAGAAAACAGCAATTTTATAATAAGAAATAAGCCAAGAGCACAGGTACAGTATAGGTCAGTGGTGGCGAACCTATGGCACGCGTGCCAGAGGCAGCACTCAGAGCCCTCTCTTTGGGCACGCGCGCCATGCCCCAGAGATGGCAACTGTCCCTCTTCAACCAGCCGCCCGCTAACTCGGCGAGGTCCCACGTGGCTGGATACATCCCAGCACCCATGCGCTCGCTGGCCTCTGTGTGCAGGGGCCGATGGTGTCAGGCAGCAGCCACCCCGGCCCCTGCCTCACCTTGCCCTGTGACAATGGCACCCCTGCCCTGCCTCGCCTCACCCTGCAGGACGAGCTTTCTGCCCACCGCCCCACCTGCCAGAGACCCCCTGGATCTCCCCCAACCCTGCCCGGCCCCCACAGGCGTCCCTCCCCACGAGCAACATTGAGGTGATCACGCCCACCTTGGCCACACCCACCCAATCTGCTATGACCACCACAGCCACGCCCATCCAGTGGGCCACGCCCACCTGGCACCCGGCAATAAATAAGTGGGTTTTGGGTTGCAGTTTGGGCACTCGGTCTCTAAAAGGTTCGCCATCACTGGTATAGGTAATCCTCGAATTTAAAACCACAAATCCCCTGCCTGATGTCTTTTAAGTGGAAATATCTGGGCTTGAACCTTATGAATGGAAAATACCTGACCTTCAGTTGTTAACCCATTTAAGCTCTTTTTAGCTTGATTCTGCTGACATACCACAGCAGAGGCCCCCAAACTTTTGGGCACCAGGGACTGGTTCCATGGAGAGAGGTTTTTCTGCGGACCAGAGGGGGCGTGGTTTCATGTGCTGCCTGCATCCTGCAGATGGGGCTTCGCTTATTTGCACGGCCCGGTACCGGTCCGCGGACCAGGGGTTGGGGACCCCTGTACTACAGTATGCCATAATCTGGTTTATGAAATTTTTACTTACTAAGCGATACTAGGCATTATAGATTTTAACCAAACTTTCCTCACAATGCAGTTTCTTCTCATGATTCAGTAAGCCGTGTTTAAACACACAATGGTGTGATGGGTGAATTCAGTCTTTCTTTCTCCACTCTAACTGCCCTCTTCGTGGTTTAATAAGGTGGCACATGATTAAGGTGACAACTTCGTTGAAACTTGTTATTCTTCCATGATGTCAGGCCTGCATAAACCTGGGGTAGCCCATCGTGACCTAAGTAGCCAGAATGTGTTGGTGCGGGAAGACAGGACTTGCGTCATAACTGATTTTGGCTTTGCCATGACACTCCCTCTGCGACACCAGCAGTCAGGAAAAGGTCCTGCAGAAGCCATCGTGCACAAGGTACCATAGATGACATAGGAAATTCAAAAGAGATGCAAATTGTTTAAAATGTGATCAATACTTCTTTTTAAATGAATGTACTTACATTGAACTTCAAGCTCCAGGCATCTAATATAAAAAAACCTCATAAAATGATAACAATCATCACAACACGGTTCAGTCAATAATGACAACAAGAGATTATCCTATGATATTTATTCCAGTAGAGATGCAGAATCAGCATATCTGATTCCAGCAACTCATTTGAGATATCACTGTGTCCTGGTAGTATCATATAGTATTTAGACTTACCTACTGCTTCACGGTGCTTTACAGCCCTAAGAGGTTTACAGAGTCAGGATACTGCCCCCAACAATCTAGGTCCTCATTTTACGGACCTCGGAAGAATGAAAGGCTGAGTCAACCTTGAGCCCGTCAGGATCGAACTGCTGGAAGTTGGCAGAGTCAGCCTGCAATACTACATTCTAACTACTGCACCACTATGGCGGTCCCTCCCTCCCTCCCTCCCTCTCTCTCTCTCTCTCTCTCTCTCTCCCTCTCTCTCTCTCATATTGTACTGTTTTGAGATGGGCTATATAAAATTTGGGCATAACAAGTACTTGCTCCAAGCAGGCATTATACATAAGCTGCCTGCATCTTTCATTGGCATTTTCTCTAGGCAGGAGCTCAACGCTACATAGCTCCCGAAATTTTGGACGAGAACCTGAATCTGCAGGATGTGGGCTCTTCACTGAGGCAAGCTGATGTCTATTCCCTGGCACTGGTACTGTGGGAGATCCTGATGAGATGCTCTGCGCTTTTCCCAGGTAAACCATCATGGAATTCCATAAATCCCAGCCTGCATGGCCAAAAGCCTTGGCTGAGAATTACAGGAGCTGATGTCCAGTCGGTTTGCCTTTGCAACCATTAAATTGCCAAGGTCCCTTCCAAAGAATGCTGGGAAGTGTAGCTTGATGAGAATTCTCAGCTCCCACAATGGGCTGGCTGTAAGGAAAAGACTAAACTGGAACCTGCTGTTTGTGCCAAAAGCAATTGTGATTTACGTAGAAGAGAAATCCTGTCCAATGTTTTAGGGAAAGATCCCTAAAACGTGTGCAGCACAACAGAAGGAGGGAGCCACTATAACGAAAGCTTTAGGGCAAGCTGGAAGAAATTATGCAAACTATCATTGCTCATATCTCTTTATTCTCATTGTTAGTTATCTTGTATAGAAAGGTGGGATGTGTGTGTGTGTGTGTGTGTGTGTGTGTGTGTGTGTGTGTTTGAATTTTCTATTATAGTAAAAACAATATGGTCATGGAGAAAATGTATCTATAAGCACATAATCAGTAAAAAAAAACAACTCCTACAAGGATATATCTATGAGGATAACAGGAATTAAGTCCAACTTGAGATTTTCTCTATGTCATGGTAAAGTATATTCTTAATTTCGAAAGACCACGGATGAATGCAGAAGTGTCCTTTGAAGAACAGAGAGGATGAACTCCTTCCTTCCTTATTCTTAGAAAGCTCAGAATGCCAAACTTTTCTCTATTAAACTAGTAATAAAGCAACTTAAAGCAAGGTTCTAAGTTCTTTGAATCATTCCCCCAATGTTAAATTTCTTCTCTTACTGCTTGCCATACCATTGCATCACATTCTATCCCTTTTTGGTATCATTATGGTGATTATTATTACTCTGCTGCTTTGCATGTACCTTGAGAGCTTCTGCACTGGAGACAAATTCTTTGTGTGTCCATTTACATGGCCAATAAAGAATTCTATATTCTGTTCCGTTCCGTTCCATTCCATTCCATTCCATTCTATTCTATTCTATTCTATTCTATTCTATTCTATTCTATTCTATTCTATACTCTGCACACGGAAATAGACACATATAGTTTACATATGGTACAAAATCATGGCTTGTTCAGCCATACTTTTTAGAGTACAGCACAAATTCCTGGATCCAAACAATACAGTAATCATATACCATGCTTTACTAAGAATGAGATTGGGCAGCATGATGTTTGAACCCAAACTCAGAGTCTTAAGAGATAAGGTTGCAGGGAAAGGGAGGCAGCAGACAAAGGAAAATATGAGGGCCTTTTGCTGTTTACCTTTTAATTGTTTCTACTGTTCAGCCAAGCAGTGCAGCCGGCAAAGGGAGATTTAAATCTCCTGCAAACCTTACTCGGCTAAGCAGCAGAAAAACAGTTCTCCCTGTCATCATCTTTTAGCTTCGTGTTTTTTAAAACTTAAACTTAATTAAACTTAATTCATTCTACCCACCTTAAAGTTAGCAAGTTTGAAAAACCTTGTTTTTAGCTGCTCAGTCAAATAACCAGAAAGTAGCAGAGAAATAAGGCGGCAGGTCCAGAGTGGGTAATTCTTGGGCAGATGGGCGTGAGAGATTGTGGGGAGGTTGGGAAAGAAAAAGATTGGAAAGGAGACCTAAACAATCAAGAAACAGAAGGCTATTCAGTTGGCAGCTTATCTTGTAAACAGCAGCTTAGTCCAGGTGGCCAGGAAACAGGGGGAGAAAGCATTGCAAAGCCTTCAAAGAGACTCTGCCTGAATGTATTCACTTCCACCGAGGGGGGGAAATTCCTCTCACAGTTTCCCAGATTCTGTACTTACCCAAGGTTAACATTAAATATACCTTACAGGTAGTCCTCGACTTACGACCTCAATGGAACCCCAAACTTTTGTTGCTAAGTGAGACAGTTGTTAAGTAAAGTTTGCTCCATTTTACGACCTTTCTTGCAACGGTTGTTAAGTGAATCACTGCAGTTGTTAAGTTAGTGACACAGTTGTTAAGTGAATCTGGCTTCCCTCCATTGACTTTCCCGCTCAGAAGGTCACAAAACATGATCACGTGATCCCGGGACATTGCAATTGTCATAAATAGGAACCTGTTGCCAAGCGTTTGAATTTGGATCACATGACCGGGGGGGGGACGCTGCAACGGTTGTAAGTGTGAAAAAAAGTCATAAGTCTCTTTTTTTCAGTGCCATTGTCATTTCAAACAGTCCCTAAATGAACTGTTGTAAATTGAGGACTAACCTGTACTAACATCTTGGTAGTTGACTCATCTGGGTGGGTTTGACAATGGGGATACCCATTGGATTGGATACTCTTCGTCTGTTTTGAAACACAAGACTCATTCAGTATTTTCCACCTTTCCTCATGACTTATGGACATCATTTTACTAAGTTCAGTTAAAAACTGTTTATTTCAGTTTTTGTAAGCTTGGGCTTGTGTAATGCAGAGTAGTATCCAGTTACTTTCTGTCTTCTAATGGCTTCTTTTTCAATCTTCTTCGATTTTTCCAAACATCGTGTCTTCTTCAAAGACAGTTGCGGCTTCATTATGTGCCTTAAATAAATAAACTTTAGCTTCATTGTCAGTGTTAGGGCAGACTACCCTTGTACTCCATAATGGGATCCTACACGGAGGACATAATACTCAATAAGTTTTGATTGTTCTTTTGGGGTTTATTCAAATCCCTACAGTACTAATGATATCCAATTTTCCTAATATGAAAGGTAGGGTTGATTCTTTTCTATCAAAAGGTGAGAATAGTTTTAACTTTGACTGGTGATTTTTTCCCCCCAGAAATGAGAATGTACAAACATCTGCTCATTTCTTCTAGTTAGTTTTGGGTGAGCCCTTACCATCACTCTGAAATCACATCTCATAAGATTCAGTTTGAGTGGCCTAAATAAGGTGTAGCCTCCATGGAAATTGAGGTCTTTTTTTTTCTTTTTTTTTTTAGGATCAATTCAATTACTACTACTTTTAGTAAAAAAAATGATTCATTTATTACAGGCTGTTCATAATCTTATGTATTGCATAAGGCTATCACAATGGAGGGGGGTGAGTAGGAGTCGCTCTTTGCTAATAGAGGATCTAGCAGTCAAACTGAGTTTTTATTTGTATCTGAATCCAGAACTCACCCCTGTGATTGTATCACGAGTTACCCCTAACAAATTTTGATTTCACAAATCTAGTACAGTGAGGATAAATGCATCTCCTTTGTTGTTTTGAGTGCATATGCCTTTTGAGGCAGTTGTGACGGCAGAGCTCTGCTGAGTAGGAGCAGGAGAAGGGGGGGGGATGTCCTAAAGCTCCTGTTTTTCTGCTATGGCTACAGTAGCATGTCTGAGTCCATAGTTATCTCCCCTCACCCCAGCTTCTCAGTCTCTCTTCCTGACTGAGAAGAGGTACAAAGGAGTTTGGAGATGGCCTTGAAGAATCGATCCAAGGGCCATTTTGTAAACATCAGCTTGGCTCAGATTTGGGATGCAGGCGGGAAGAAAAAGTCAAGCTAGCTGCACCTGGCTAATATAAAAAAGGAAAGAGAGACTCTCATTCAAGTTTTCAAAATTTGATTAGCATACCCTGTAATAATAATAATACAGTAGAGTTCCATTAATTCACACAGTGTCTGTTTCCTGACCAGGTCTTCCCGAAAAGAGCTGATAAGATGAGGCTACAGGGCTGGTATAGCCAACTGAGGGGACAGCTGGCTGTGGGGGAACAGCGGTTTCTCTTCCTTCCCTCCCTCCCTCCCTGCTACTTGCCTGCTGCAGCTCCTATCAAGCCCCCAGGCAGTGTTTGTTTGGTTTTTTTGCAAGATTTAAGGCAAAAGGACAGGAGGAGCGAGGTCGAGATCCAGAGCCCCTGTGCTGGCAGCCTCCAAGATGCAATCACCCTTGC
This sequence comes from Protobothrops mucrosquamatus, assembly GCF_001527695.2. Lineage (NCBI taxonomy): Eukaryota > Metazoa > Chordata > Lepidosauria > Squamata > Viperidae > Protobothrops > Protobothrops mucrosquamatus. The sequence goes on from NW_015387317.1 coordinate 221,605, forward strand.
CTTCGCTATTTGCCTATCCCCTACATTAGTATGCAAGTTTAAAAAGATTTTTAAAGCCTATTTTTGAGGAGTCCTTGGTGCTCTCTAAGCTTGATTTTCTTGCAGATGTTTCATTATGTAAACTGGGTAACATCATCAGTGTTGATGATGTTACCTGATTTGGGTAATTAAACATCTGCAAGGAAACAGCCAAGCTCAGAGGGCACCAAAGGACCCCTCATTTCAACCCTGAGCTACAAATATTCTTGCTAAGCCTATTTTTGTTTACTAACCGGAATCGTACCCTGTTTGTTCTGATCAATCAAGAGAAACTGTTCCGGGGTCCTGTTTGTTCTGATCAATCAAGAGAAACTGTTCCGGGGTCCTGCGCTTCTTCACAAAGGCAACCAATCCACAATGGGTGGGGTAGCCAAAAGGCTGCTGCTATCTGGTATCTTCCATTCCCGCCCATCTCCATAATCTCCCTTTGAAGGGGCACGAGAGGATCTGACTTCTGCCCTTTATCATAGTCTCTACCAGTTGGACTAATAACTGAGATCAGTTTAACATGCTGGAGTCATGAAAAGTCAAACAGCCACCCCTTGCCTGTTTGAAGCACCACACGGCAGCTTGGTCTGATTTCGGATAGTGGCAATAAGTTGTTCCTGTTTTGTTTTCCAGAAGGACGAATTTCGCCTACCTTGGAAAGCCAGTTGCGCCAAGATATAAACAGGGAGGGTGAGCCTACAGTGGTGATAATGGTGTGGGGTATGCTGCCATCTGGTGGCAATGTAGGAGCACATCCTGCCCTTGATCAACAACAAACGCTGACATGTTCAGCTTGAAAGAATAAAGCAGAACTGTTGACTTCCGGGGTGGGATTATATGATCTTAGTCCTACTGAACTCAGCCTCCTCCTGGTTCCTTTCCTCTTTCCCTTCTTCAGACTTTGTGTGCCCTTTTAAATCACTTGAGACAAAAGGCTTCTGTTGCTTTGAGACATCATTTCCCGCAGTACTGTGACTCATCCCTGTACAATGAGAAGGAGTCATTGATGGAGCAGCATGAGCTAGAGCAGCCCAGCCTCCCTGGGCATCAGCCAGGCCCCCAGTCACCTAGCAAGACCCATTGCTAAAGAGAAAAGATTGCTGAAGGAGGAAAATATTGCATTGTCCAAGTCAATACGTTGGAGCTTCTATCCAGGGAATGGGCAGTGTCCTCCAAGCAGAAGGTTTTTTTTTTCTCTTAAAGAGTAGAGGCTGGATTGGAATACACCAGCTGAGCATGTGTTACTGAGAGGCCACTAACATTTAATAGAAGTATGCGTCTGCAATACGAAAGTTTTTATCCCTCTACACCAGCGGTTCTCAACCTATGGGTCGCGACCCCATTTGGGGTCGATCGACTATTTCACGGGGGTCGCCAAGCAAGGCTGTCCGCCATTTTTTTTCCCTTTTCCGGTGGGTGCCTTACCTCCCTTGGGCTGGGCCAGCTGGTGGTCGGCCTGCTCCGTCTCTGCCACTTGCCAGCTACGCCTCGGCCGGGGCAGGGGGCGGAACCACGCATGCGCGGCGCTCCTGGGCAGGGAAAGTCCTTGACTTATGACCGGTTGGGTAGTCCTCGACTTACGACCGGTTTAGTCCTCGACTTATGACCGGTTTAGTCCTCGACTTACGACCGGTTGGGGGTCGCGGCATTAAAAAGGTTGAGAACCACTGCTCTACACAGCACTGTTGCTCAACCTTGTCAACTTTCAGATATGTGGACTTCAACTCCCAGAATTCCCCAGTCAGCATACTGGAAGTTTAATTCCTCAAGTTTTAAAATTGACAAGGTTGAGAAACATTGCTTGCTCCACAGCAGGCATGTCAAACTCGCAACGTCATGTGACGTCGCGCGACGTATCGGAGCTTTTTTGCCATTGCCGGCAATGGGGTGGGCGCGTCTCCAGTATGATGAAACCAGCCCGCGGGCCAGCAGTTTCACACCCCTGCTCTACAGGTAAACCGAAGAACTACACATTTTTTGAGACTAAGGACCATCTTTGCCCTCAGCAATAAATGCAAGGCTCAACCCCCAAAAGCTGACAGGATGAAAACAGGCAGCAACACACTAAAGATTCCTTTTGCTTTAATGACTCCTATGAATCGCTTTCTCTTGATAATACTGTATTCAGTACAAGCATAAAAGGATAGCTGATCTGTGCAGGAAAACCTTTCCTTCTGTGAACCGACTCAGTGGGTGTCAATGACCACTAATACCAGGGCAACGTCCTGGGTCTCCCTTTACAGGTAGTCCTCAACTTACAACAGTTCATTTAGTGGCCGTTCTAAGTTACAATGGTTTTACACTGACAACTGTTGCAGCATCCCCACAGTAAGGTGACCAAAATTCAGACGCTTGGCAACTGGTTCATATTTATGACGGTTGCAGTGTCTTGGGGGGGGGGTCATGTGATCCCCTTTTGTGACCTTTGGGCAAGCAAAGTCAGTGGGTAAGCCAGATTCGCTTAACAACCATGCTACTAACTTGGTCACTCACTTCACAGCTGTGGCAAGAAAAGTGGTAAAATGGAGCAAAATTCACTTAACAACTCACCAAAAATTCACAGCTGTTTCGTTTAACAACCGAAATTTTGGGCTCAGTTGTGGTAAGTCAGGGGTCCTCAAACTTGGCCCTTTTATGACTTGTGGACTTCAACTCCCAGAATTCCTCAGCCAGGCACGTGTGGGGTTCTGGGAGTTCAAGTCCACAAGTCATAAAAGGGCCAAGTTTGAAGACCCCTGTCGTAAGCGAAGGACTACCTGTACTAATAGATTGGGACTCTGAGCTCAGGGACAACCACTGTCCAGCGATGCAGCAATCACTTGGAAGTGAAACTTCGTTATGGAATGGGTACTGTGAAGTGTGAAGAAGTCAGCTGAAGCAATACTTCGCTGTTCCTGCACTGGATATGTTTGGCACACACACACAAGCCCTGCTTTAGTAAGACAGCCCATTTTTGTCTCTTCAGAGAACAGCGTTCCTGCATTCCAGCTTGCCTATGAAGCAGAATTAGGTAGCAGCCCTACATACAGTGAACTGCGAAGGTTGGCTGTTGAGGAAAGGCGAAGACCAATTGTCCCACCAGCTTGGACAAGATTTGGGCAAGTATGTTAAGCCACAACATACATAGGCTTGAATACGGGGCAGTAGGCTTTTGACAACATGTTGGAAGCCACACTCCTAAAGAGGATGGACCGGGAGTTGATTTTAAGAAATATAATGGGTCCCTTAAGCCCTGCAAGGCTAAGGGAACACAGCTTGTGCCTTAGCCCTGCCTCTCTGCCAAAAAAAGAAAAAAGGAGAGAACATTAGTTGAAAAGTTGGCCCTGTCAGTTCTGGAGGCCACAGATAGGATACCTGTATTTGGCTCTTGGGCAATATTTTTCCTGAGAAGCTGAGGAGAACAAAAATGCTGCACGGCTGATGGAGATTTGGGGCTATTAATTGAGAGGTGGACATAGGCAAGAGCCCTGAGGCCCTTTGGCTCTTACGCCAGCACAACAAAACCTTGGACCCAGTCTAGATGCAGTAAAAGGAATGGAAGGGATTAATATATGCTTCTAACATCTGGGATTTTAGATTTTAAGAATCTATGATACTCTAAGGCAGGGCTTTTCAACCTTTTCACCCATTGTACCACTTTTAGGATATGGCACCACTAGTCGCCCAGCAAGGTGTCAAAAACTTGATGACCAAAAAAAAAAAAAGGGAAAAAAGTGATTAAGTACAGGTAGTCCTCGACTTACAACAGTTCGCTTAGTGACTGTTTGAAGTTACAGTGGCACTGGAAAAAGTGCCCCCCCAAGCCACAGCCGAGCAAGACACCTGCCTGCCCGCCCAGCTGTGCTCTTCCTCCTGTCCGAGGTTTTCATTGTTGTGAGCATTTCTGTTGAGTATTGGCAGCGGGGGTGGAGTGGAGGGTATTTGGTTTTTATTCCCCCTGTCTGCTGGGTGCTTGCAGCAGGTTTTGGTCATTTCACATAACCCTGGGACACTGTGACCGTCATAAATATGAATCAGTTGCCAAGCATCTGAATGTAAATCACAAGACCCTGGAGATGTTGCAATATTCCAGCTGATCGGCGCTTCTTCAGGGCTTAGCAGAAGCGCAAGGATCAGCACCAAGCTCCAGCTGGATCCTGGCACTGATCCTGGCGCTTCCACTGAGGCCTGACAGTCCCGAAGAAGTGTCGATCAGATGGAAAGCGGCACTGATCCTGGTGCTTCCGCTGAGCCCTGCAGCTCCAGCCATCTCTCGCTCAGGCTTGTGCAGTGCGGTTCAGCTCATTCCCCTCCCTTGCTACCACTTTTCTAGGGTGGTCGCGTACCACCTGCCAGGTGTCAATGTACCACAGGTGGTACCCGTACCACTGGTTGAAAAGCCCTGCTCTAAGGCAGGGATGGGGAACTATGGCCCTTTTATGACCTGTGGACTTCAACTCCCAGAATTCCTGAGCCAGGATCAAGCTCTTATGAGAACTTTAATGGAATTTTAAGTGAAAGGCAAGAGGGGAGCTCAGTGGACAGAACCATAATCTTTTAATGGCAGCAAGGAGAATAGAAGTTGAATCTGGATCCACTGGTAGAACTCTGGGTATTTTACATTAGTTCGTTAAGAATTTAATTCCCTATTTATTAGTGGCAGGAGAAACAAAATAACTCCCTTGACTCGTGCTAAAAATAGTTGAAATAGAAAGAGCTTGGAGTAACCAACAAAGATTTTGCTTTGAAAGGAGGGTTCTTGTACACTCAACGAAACTCTAGTTTCAGAATTGTAGGTCTCTTTGCAGCGGGGTGGATGTCAAGGTTCAAAAATTAGCTTCCTCAAGTGCAAAGTCTGCCTCGCTATGAAATCAGGATTCATTTGTATTAGAGATGGGGGTCTTACTAGAATGACTAGGCGCAAAAGCCCTGTCGAAATTCCTTATTCCAGATACAGGAGGAGGGGTGTCATTCCTTATTTGCACCCCAGGTCCCCTCTCCTGCAACAGCTTTTGCTGTGCCTTTCAAATACATAGGATTCCCAGGGTTTCATCAGCACTGGCTGGGAAGGATGCAAACAGAAGTTCGGAACATTCTAGAATAAGATGTTAAGGGAGGAAGTTAAATATGAGACAACAGTGTGTGGCAGCAGCCAAAAAAGCCAATGCAATCCTAGGCTGCATTAATAGATAGAATCAAGACCACATGAAGTATTAGTATTGCTTTATAAAGCCTTAATAAGACCACACTTGGAATACTGCATCCAGTTTTGGCCACCACAGTATAAGAAAGATGTTGAGGCTCTGGAAAGAGTGCAGGGAAGAGCAACAAAGATGATTAGAGGGCTGGAGGCTAAAACATATGAAGAATGGTTGCAGGAATTGGGTGTATCTAGTCTACTGAAAAGAAAGATTAGGGGAGACATGATAGCAGTATTCCAGTATTTGAGAGGCTGCCATAAAGCACCAGAAGGCAAGACAAGAAAAAAATGGATGAAAACTAATCAAGGAGAGAAGCAACCTAGAACTAAGGAGAAATTTCCTAACGGTGAGAACAGCTTGCTTTCAGAAGTTGTGGGTGCTCCATAACTGGAGGCTTTTAAGAAGAGACTGGACAGCCATTTGTCTGAAATGGTGTAGGGTTTCCTGCTTGGGGTTGCACTGACTAGAAGACCTCCAAGGTCCCTTCTAACTCTGCTATTTATGTTCTAAATCTTCTAGTAGGAGTTCCTGTTGTCTCTTCTTCACAATTGCTGTTCCACCTTCTCTCTCCTGTCCCCCAGGTAGCTATTTCCTTGCAAGAGCTCCTGGAAGACTGTTGGGACCCTGAACCAGAGGCTCGTCTGCAAGCCGAGTGTGCCCTGCAAAGGCTGCAAAGGCTGGGCACTGAGGATCTGGTGAAAGAGTACTGAGGTCAAAGCATTTTAGGCTTTCCACTCAGATTTGCTTGGACATCTTTGCTTAGAAGAACTTTATGTTTGGCTGAGAACAGCAAGAGGCGTTTAAGAGAAGTCCATCCAGGTCCATTTTCTCAATAGGACCCTACTGGGACATTGTCAGTGTGGATGCATTTTCGTAACTGCTATCCACTAAATCAACTTGATTTGCATTTGTTAACTACTGTTGTGGGGGGGAGATCCTATACCAAACCTTTGTAGGAAGTCAGCATCCCCCCCTCTCCAGAGAATGAAATATTTTTGGCGGATATTAAAAGAGGCAGAATATTATATTTCCCCAAAGGAATAATAGAGAAAAATCTTAAAAGGCAGAAACCAGTCCCCCTACCCCAAGTGGAAATTCAGGAGGCCAGCTCTTTAGAAATGCAGATTTGGGGCACACCATTCATAAGCAAACCGCCTTCAGCCTCCACAGCTCATGGGATTAGGAATTTACATTCCCCCACCCAAAATCTAAAGAACATGACCTTTAGGACATAATAGGATTAATCCTAAACCCTCTTCAGACTGAGCAAAAGACACAAAAGCCCACCTCATTGCACAACCCAGAAACATTTTCACTTCAAAGTCTCAGAGCCCTATAAAGATCCATCCACTCTCAACTCCATTGGGCAGCTGTTCCAGAACTGCTGGTGGTTCTGCTCATCAATAAATTGAAATCTTCTTTCTAGGCAGCCTCCATTTTTATTTCCAGCATCTTAGCCTCCATTTTATTTACCCCCAGCTTGGAACTGGATCTGATGGTTTTTCTTTCAACACCTTTGACCCTGGAATTTTCATAATTTCAGTTCCTCTTTCTGGAACCTTAAGCACCCTTTCTTCAAAAAAATAACTCCCAGTGAACCCAACGGGACATTTCTGAATAGATACTATATGCATGGTTTACAGCATGGGTTGCCCGGATGCAAAAATTAGTTTTAGGTGAAGAATTCAGATTCCTAAGAAAGACTCTTATCTGGAATTGCTGAGAATTATGGAGGCGCAGCCCAACACATCTAAAAGTCATACAATTGGAAAATATTGTTTTATTCTCTTCCACTGGGAAAAAAAATTCATTCTTCTGCCTGCATCCAGCTCAATGCCTCTACACCTTCTTTTTGCAATAATTTGTTACAAAAAATTTGTTCAAGATTGTTTAGGATTATATGTCCTAATTGATAGAGGGACAGTCATTAATTTGATGCATTTTTGGTCTGATGGGCTGTCCAGTCTATGCCTGTTTTAAAGGGAGAGAAGGAGAGAAGAGGGTCTTTAAGCAGACCATCCAGAGGGAGACTGGAAGGGAATCAAATCACCTGGTCACCTCTTATATTTGTACTATATCTGTAAATCTTTTTTCTTTCACCCAGGTTTATAAAGAAGCACATTCAGGCATGTATATTTCTTAACTCTTTTGTTGTTTGGGGATCTTTTTTTTTTTCTTTTTTGCCATGTATTCTTTTGCGGTTCCTTCTCTTTTCTTTCCTATTTTATCTAGCTTTTGTATTAAAAATAAAAACTTCAGCCAAGGCTGTTTTTAGTTTATTTTTATCTCTCCAGAATGTAATCTGAGGTCAGTGTTGAACAAATATATCACTAGTAATCTAGGATTTACATTGATTTAAAACAAGCATATCCCTCGCTGCCATTAAGATGCTCACAAGAAGACAACAACAACATAAGTGTGTCAATTTTAACACAAAAACCATAATAAAAACAATCATGAAAAACAAAACAAAAAACCATTTAAAAAAAATAAAAATTAGGAAATTTATGACATTCACAATTTGATAAATCAGTCGGTGAAAGAGTGGTAGGAAGGGGATGAAGGAATTCCTCCGGGAACCCGTCCTCATTCCAGATAACTACCAGTTCCATAATTCCTAGCCAGGTTTAGGGAATACACTAAGTTGGGAGTGTTTTTCCATATCCTAGTTAAAGACAAGAGAGCCAATGGAATGGAGAGGTTCATATATTCAAGATGGGATGGGGAGACACGTTTAACCAACTGAGGTTACTCAACAGGGCAGCTGTGATGGAGCCTTTGAGAATCCAGAGATAGAGAGAGAATAAATGAAATGAACAGAATTCAAATATGTAACAGGGGTAGGCAACTTTGGCTTCTTTTATGACTCGTGGACTTCAACTCCCAGAATTCCTGAGCCATTGCCTACCCCTGATCTAGCAGATTTAACGAGAGGACACACCCAGTACAGGTAGTCCTCAACTTACAACAGTTCATTAAGGGACCTTTTGAAATTACAAAGGCACTTAAAAATGTAACTTATGAACGTTTTTCACACGACCTTTGCAGCATCCCCATGGTCCCATGATCAAAACTCAGATGCTTGGCAATTGGCTCACATTTATGAGGGTTGCAATGTTCCGGGGTCATGGGGTTATCTTTTACCACCCATTGCCAAGCAAAGTCAAATGGGGAGGCCAGATTCTCCTTAACAACGGTGTTACTAGCTTAAGAACTGCAGTAATGCACTTTAACAACAGTGGCGAGAAAGGTTGTAAAATGGGACAAAACTCACTCAACAACTGTCTCGCTTAGCAACAGAAACATTGGGCTCAATTGTGGCCGTAAGTCGAGGACTATCTGCAGTGTGTCGAGGGTACAATATAGAGCATCCATCTAGCTGGAAACCCAGCATGGCGTTTTGTTGTAAACCTTGCAGTAACCAAATGTGCAAGATAGATGGCAGCTCTGGGAATTTGAGGCACTAGCATATGGGGCTGGATTACCTTGACTTAAAGTACCCCTTTGAGATAAGGCAGCAGGCAACTTGTGTGTGTGTGTGTGTGTGTGTGTGTGTGTGTGTGTTATTGTCAGGATGATGGCAGAGGCAGAGCCACAAAGTAGTTATGTCATTCGTACAAGTCTGTTCCATCTAGCAGTCACAATTACAATAAACATGCCAAAGGAAAATTTATTTCCCCAGAGACGGCACTACAACACTGTGAAATTCAATTGCTTTGGTGATAAGATCTTATTCAGTGCATCTGTTTTCTTTCTTTACCTCGCCTAATAAGGTAAAGAACCAGCCTGGATCACATAGGAGAGTTGAATAAGGATGGACAGAGTTCAAATCTCCCTGTATCCAACAAGTAGACTCGGATGACCTTCCCCTAATCGCCTTCCCCTCACAAACGGAATCACCACACATTCAACTTCCAGGAAGGAGACTGAGGAGATGTGAGAAAGTAAAGATTCCCTGTGAGCTGTTTCAAGACCGCAGGATGAAAGCAAAAATAAAGAGCACAAGATTCAGCTGCTCAGCTTTTGTTCTCCTTTTGACCTTCAGCTGTCGAACAGAATTGCATTCTTGCCATCTCATCAGAAGAGAAAAGGCCGGATTTGTTACTATATCATGCACCAAGCTGCTTGGCCGGATGCCAACAGCCACCAGAAATGCAAGGCCTCTGTCCTTGACGCAGATGCTTACATATACAGACTCTGCTCTTCGTACTGGAGCCCCAGATTTTCTTTATATAGCCGGAGAGAGGAGTGAATCACTGTTAGAAACAAACCTGTTATTCTGACACAAGCAGTATTTTGAATATTTTTAGGGAATATACGAACATGCACTGCCGATTATGTGGATAGTGAGTTACGAGAAGCATTTTCGGTGCACGTATTCATAGAATGTGGAATCCTACGTAAGTTTTTTGTAAAAAAAACATTTTTAAAAGCTGTAAATGTAATACCATACAATGAAATCATTTTTTTTTTTTTTTAAAAAAAGATAAAAATAGAATAAAAATGAAGTAAAAACTAGAATCGTTAAAACAGAACCATCGGGGGGGGGGGAATAATGACAGGAAAAGCTGACATTTAAAAAAAACTGTGTTTTTAGGATATCTAAAGCACTTTAGACCCAATTTTGGTATAGTGGTTAAGGCACAAGGCTAGAAACCAGGAGACGGCGAGTTCTAGTCCCACCTTAGCACAAAATCAGCTAAATGACCTTGGGCTGGTCACTCTCTCTCAGCCCTAGGAAGCAGACAAGGGCAAACCACATCTGAAAAACCTTGCCAAGAAAACATCAGGGATTAATCCAGACGGTTGCCAAGACACTGACTGAAAGGCATACATTCACATACACATAAGCAGCCTAGACCTGCCTCTGTGACTGAGACAGCATACAGGTTCATTAAATACATATTTTTTATATAAATCACATTAAGCTAAATCCAGAGCAGGCCATTTTCTGACCGATCGAAGTGAACTCTGTCTCTGTTCTCCAGGGTAAGTAGAAATCAGAAAGAACAGACCAAATCTGTCATCTACAGCAATTCCACCATTGCGTAATGGTAGAAATAAGCCCAAATAGAGCATATTTTTACATTAGGTCTAAATGACATTCGTCATTAAAAGTCCCCCCCAAAAGTATATTCATTGCTTCTTTCTCTATCCCTCCTCCCCCTCCCTATATTCAGTCCAATAATATGGGGCAAGGAAATGGATACTCTCCATGGATCACATTGCTGCAAGGAGAAAAAGGCGTGGATGTCATGTTGGTAGCAGGCTCCATTCCTTAACACTGGCCAAGGTTTCAGAATGCTGTGGGGCTAAAAATAGATTTTTGCTCCAGGATTTGTAGGAGGCAAGCGCTCTTTAATCTGTGGCTGCATGATGGACTGCACAGTGCAAATATAACACTTTACCTCATTGGATTTTCAAGGGTTCTCCAAGATCAGAATTAAACCAGGAAAAAAAACCCAAAACCTTGAACTACATCTAAGGGATACATTTGAACAACTAGAATCTTAGTTTTAAAAATGGGAGCCATATGGAGATGATCACAAAGCACAGGATGCAGGATGCAGAAGGGAAACTGGAATCCAAATTGCTCTTCCGAAGCCACATGCATGAAAAAAAGGGGTAGTATTTGATCACTTAGTCAAGCCCCTATTTTTGAAACCAGTAACTATCTCAGCAGATGTGCCCTTCTTGGGCCCCAATCATAAACTGCTTCACTTTATTTATTATCTAGGTGCTTTTCAGCCTGTGTTGACTCGTGGCAACTTCCTGCTGGTCAGGTCCTTGCAGTTTTCTGGGTAAGATTTCAGAAGTAGCTTGCCCTTGTTTGATTCCTCTCTCTGAGAGAGAGAGAGAGAAAGAAACAGGTCCTATGTCGCTCAACTGGCTTTGTGCCTCAGGCAGGATAAGCATTCACAGTTTCCTGGTTTCCAGTGCCTTAACCACGATACCAAACGGTCTCTATTTATTTACCATATTGATTAACACGCTCCAATCCCAAAGGTCTCCTGGCCACGAACAACATCTAACAAAAAGGAAAAAAAACATTGTAATTAAATCTAAATCAGTATTACAAATAAAAATTAAATATGAAAGAAAAAACAAAGAAACCCAATATAGGCACCCACTGGCAAGTAAATGCCTATGAGAATAAAGCAGCATTAACTTGTCTCTCACACCCCACAAACTACAGGATTAAAGTAGGGAACTTTCAGCAGGCCTTCTCTTGATTTGTCTGGATGGACAAATGTTGCCTGCTGTACAGTATCCCACTCCACATCATTTCATTCAGCTTCTCATAGGATAGTGAATTCACCAAATGTTAAACTGTGGTTTGTTTAATTGTAGTTTATGAAATAAACCACAACTGGCTCCAATCGTGCAACACAATAAATCATAAACTATGATTTTTAAAGCTCAGTGGTTGGGCGAATCAGATGCACTACTAAGCCACAAACAAGCAAGGAAACTGGATCATGGCTTAGCCGTGATAGTAAAATCAGTCTATATGTTATATTGTAATTACGCCTTCAGGGCTTATATACTTTAATATATTTGGTCTAGAACTGCCTTTCTTAACCTTTTTATCCTAGAGCACTATTTCTCAATAACTTTTTAAGAAGTGTGGATTTCAACTCCTCTTGAAGGCTAGGGAATTCTGGGAGTTAAAGTCCACATATATTAAAGTTGCTAGGCTGAGAAAAATGCCCTAGATTAGAGCAGTGGTTTTCAACCTGTGGGTCGGGACCCCATTTGGGGTCGATCGACCATTTCATGGGGGTCGCCAAGCAAGGCTGTCCGCCATTTTTTTTGTCCGCCATTTTTTTTGTCTGCCATTTTTTCCCCCTTTTCCAGCGGGTCCCTTGGGCTAGGCCAGTTGGTAGTCGGCCTGCTCCTTCTCTGCCGCTTGCCAGCTACGCCTCGGCCAGCGCAGGGGGCGGAACCACGCATGCGTGGTGCTCCCAGGCAGGGAAAGTCCTCGACCTACGACCGGTTGAGTAGTCCTCGACTTACGACCAGTTTAGTCCTCGACTTACGACCGGTTTAGTCCTCGACTTACGACTGGTTTAGTCCTCGACTTACAACCGGTTGGGGTCGCGGCATTAAAAAGGTTGAGAACCACTGGATTAGAGGAACTGCTGGAATAATTGTCAGGTCTCAGAAAACTCTTGCATAAAAATCACACAATATGCAATTTCGCCAGAGAATTCACTTCTAACCTATATACTCTGCGTTTTATAATCTTTACAACAGCAATAAAGCAGCAGATGAGCATATGAGTCACAGCACATAAAATTTTTACCAAGGTGAACTTTTTGCATTGCGTGGTCCATGAAGTTCAAGAAGCAATGTTTATTTTTTTCCATCATGATAGCTTGCAGAACCGCTAGAGACCCTTGCAAATCCCAGTTGAGAAAGCCGGGGTTAGAGGGTCACAACTGGTTTGGGCTTGTTTTCTACGTTATTTACTGACTTACAGTATTTCTATGGCTAAACATTTCATCCATCCTTCAGGGAGCAGCTTTACCCATTACAAAGAAACCTAATTCACACAAGGCATTAAACTAAAATGTGCTTTGCTTGTGCCCAAGTTAATATATGGTTATAAACCATGTTTTAAGACTTAATGTGCTAGGTGAATCCAGTCAGTTGGGATTGCTGTAATAAGCTATGGTTAAAGAAAGTATGGTGTAATTCAGTGTGTGAACAGAGGCATAGAAAGCAATCTCTTCCCTCTTCAAAATCAAGCAGAAATCCCCTCTTATGCTTATAGCAGTGGAGAACTATGTACCCTTTATGACTTGTGGACTTCAACTCCCAGAATTCCTGAGCCAGCCATCTTGACTTTCTTGCTGGCTCAAGAATTCTGGGAGTTGAAGTCCATAAGTCATAAAGGGGGCATAGTTCCACACCCCTGGCTTACAGGAAGGAGAACTGGCTTCAAATAGGCAATGATCTTTAGAAAACTATCCTCTGGCCCCTAGCTTGAGTTTTATTCACATGTACTCAGAAATAAGTCAGACAGGAGTCAAATGTGTATCTGGGATTTGGGGAGATAAGAATGGTTTATAATGTATCCATGCTTGTTCATCTCTTGTCAGCCTGATTGTACACTGTGTGGTGTATAGAAATCTATTTATTTCCTTAGGCTTAGGAACAGCTAAAGAAAAGCTTGTAACCACTTATGATTTTCCTTCTGCAGAAGCCCAGCCTTACATGTCTTATTCCACTCTTAGCGCTACTTCTCCTGCCTATTATTTCATTGCTACATCTAACTTCAGGCTTCATTATCTTGTAATACCTGCTCTCTTCTTTTCTTTTTTCTATAAATTAAATAAAAAATAGGCAACATTTGTATGCTGCTTTCAGAATTATGCAAAGGTGCTTGTCTATTTAACTATAATATACATTGGACAACATGCTCACAATGGGGGAAAATGACTTACTAAGCTCTTGGATTTTCAAGGAAGCATCCCATTACATTTTCTAACAAATAGCTAGATTCTCTTGGTACACATTATCCTCAATCAATCACCACAGAGCCTTAGTCCCAACAAGTCCATCAATAACTTTAACACCCCCTCCCCTTCATATTTTTATCTGTCATTGCCTGATCAGCAAAGCAAGACTGGATCTAGGAGTTGCCATTTTAATTTTCCATTAACAGCATTGCAGGACACAATGGACAATTAAGCTGGTAAATTCCAAATTTAACAACCACTAGTAGAAGGGGCCTTTAGGGAATTCTTTGGCATGACACGTGTCCAAGTATACATGTGCACACTCAATGAGTGGACTATATGTTGCTGATGTTGGTTGTGGAGAAAAATAGATCTTCTATTGTGCTTAGATTTAGCCATATACTTAGTTCTAATAATAAGCTCTCCACCTGCTTGCCAAGAGCTTCTGAAATCTGGAGTTAGCACTACCACAGGAAAAAGGAGGAATAACCTGTGGGTTTGGGTTTTTTTTCATTTTTTGGATGAGTCCGTTTACTTCTGGTCTTGTTCTGCAGACATCAACTGCCCTGTTGTTATTTATTTCTTCGTATTGTTTGTAGTCTATGCTAGTTCTAAGACCCTGGACACTTTACAACATCCCATGTTATATACGTGATGTGTGTGTGTGTATAAATTTTTAGTGTATCTAAAAGACTAGGATTTTGTTCAAGGTAAGTTAATACTATTAATGTTATCATGCACCGTGTGGCTTTAAATTACAAGAAGGTATTTTATTAATCTTTTGGGAATTTACCATTGGCATACCCATTTAGTTTAATGAGTGGAAATGTCAGCTTTCTATGTGGAATAAAATTGGCCCAATAAAACAAAATTCGGTTGCTTGTAAAAGACCGAATTATTTTTAAGAAGTTGTCAAACAAGGTGGAAAAATTTACATTTCAAGTTTAATATGGATATTGACTTGAAACAAATTAAAGTTGAAATTTTGTCAGTGAAAGATTGCTTTTAATTTACCTTTAAGTTAAACCCAATTTAATAAATAGATCTGATTAACCTCATACTGTAGGTCTACCTTTACATCTGACCAATACATAATTAATACATATTATTATTAATAATAATACCTCCAAATCACAAGACATTGGCTTTATTCTTATTCTTCTCCTCTGCAGTTTGAATATAAAGTATAAAAGAGATTTTTGTAGACATCCCAGCCTTTGAACTACCCAAGGAACCAAAACAGCAAAGTTTCGCTGTCAGGCAAGCTTCCACGCCAGCCGCCTTTCTTTCCTCTCGCTTCGCCTCTTTTTAACCTCACATCCCACCTTTGGTAAGGAAAGGCAAAAGGCTCACTCACCCTCTCGTGAAAGATGGTCTCCATATTTATGTGTCTCCCACACCACACGGTCCGACCCAGCCAATCAAGCCACACTCTGGCTTTGGTGCTCCGGCGCCTCATGGCTCCTCCTAGAGGAATCAGACAGCGCCGGAACAGACCCCGCTCACACTGTACTACCAGCGGGGCATTTTCAAAAACAAACGAGGATAGGAAGGGAAACAATAGGAAAAGAAGGCAACTCTGGAAAATCCATCGAAAAAAGGTGCCGGAACTCTGTTCCGGTGCGTTCTATGACATACATACATACATATGCGCTTACTCCCCCTTCTCATTTAGCCCTTTGCTCTGATGATGTCAACAGATTGTTAACGAAAGCTCAGCAATTAATAAAAAAAGCCTTTTACCTTACATCCCAGAGTTCTTTATTTTTTATCTGATTGACTTTAAATGTCCATACCTGGGATTCCAATATTCAAAATTATCAAATACATACATATATACATACATATATACATATACATACACACACATACATATAGGGCTTTTTTTCTCATAGAACGCCCAGAACAGAGTTCCGACACCTTTTTTGGATGGAACCTTGTAGGGTAGGCAAGGCAGATTGTATGA